>NW_020646082.1:0-222925 GCF_003573695.1 Papaver somniferum | reverse complement strand
CGCAACATCACTAAACTCTTTCAGAATAAGGATATGTCTTATATGGTAAAACGTAAGGGTATTGCTCCTACTCATTTATTTTTTGCTGATGATATTATGATTTTTTGCAAGGGAAATATGAAGAGTGTGAAGAATCTGGTGAAACTTTTGGAGAATTACCAACAAGCTTCTGGTCAGAGGGTTTGTAGGGAGAAGAGCAAGATCTACTTCGGTGGTGGGACTTTGAGTAGGCGCCAGACCATTGCAACTTTCTTAGGTATGGCAATTTCTAACTTTCCTGATAGATATTTGGGAGTTAAGGTGATGCCGGGGATGGTTAAGTATAGTCACATCAGCAACGTTGTTGATAAGTTGAGGGATCAACTTTCGGTTCTGAAAGGTAAGATGTTATCTTTTCAAGATAGGGTTATGCTTGTTAAGAATGTTCTTTCGAGTTATTCTATTCATAACATGGCTGTGTACAAATGGCCGGTAAAATTCACTGTTCAATGTGAGCGTGTGATTCGTAATTTTCTGTGGTCGGGTGATTCTAATCTTTCTAGAGCTTTTGTAGTTGGTTTTGATAAGATTTGTAGTCCTTTAAAGGAAGGTGGTCTTGGGATCACCAGCCTAAGGACTATGAATAAAGTTTGCTGATGAAATTGTGGTGGGCTATAAAATCTTCTCGAAAGAGGTGGGCGAGGTTTTTGGAAGCCAAATTCACTTGTAGGGATGGTCGTATTAAGATGGCAGGGGTGAAATCTTCTATTCTTCTGGTCTTCGTTGGGTTCATAAGGAGATGGTGGACAACACGAAGTGTTTTATTGGTGACGGTAGGGATACTTCTTTATTCTTTGATATATGGTATGGAAATACAACCTTAGCTAGTGTTTTAAATCGCATGGATTTAGACAGATCAGCTCGTGTTTGTGATATTATTGTGCAAGGTGATTGGCAGATTCATGGAGTTCATTCGCAACTCCTTTTAAGTGCTGGTGTGGTGCAACAGGATTTACCAAAAATTCATATGGGAGTGGATAGGCGTTATTGGATGCCTGATTTACAAGGTAAATTTTCTGTCAAGTCAGCTAGGGAATTGATTAGGAAGAAGGCGGGGTTGTTATGGAAGAGGGTGGTGCATCCTTCATTGGCGGCTCAGAACTGGAAGTTTATTCGTGGTGCGTGTGCTACTCTTGATAAGGTACGTAGCAGATTTAAAATTCAACTTGCATCTAAATGTAGTGTGTGTCAGATTGAGGAGGAGTCTCTCCAACATATTCTTTGGAGCTGTAATTTTGCACGTCAAGCTTGGGAGTGGATTGAAGGTATTTTCAAAATTAAACCTAATTATGATATCATTACTTCTTACCAAAAGGCAAAAAACCATAGTGGTATTGTTAAGGATTTGTGGTTGGTAGTGAATTTGGTTGTGCGTTCAGAATTATGGTTCACTAGGAACAAAAAAGTGTATGAAAAGAAGAACCATTGTTGGTTTTTATTTCAAAAACGTGTTTTTAGTTTGATGCAAGATTATTCAGTTCGTATGAAGAGTTATATGCATAATTCTATGGATGACTTGAGAATTCTGGAGTTTTTTAGGGTTCGGCATAGAAAGGTGAAGTTTACTGATCCCAAGGAGTGTTTTTGGTTTCCACCTAATGATAATGAATTGCTTTTGTGCACGGATGGCGCCTCAAGAGGTAATCCTGGGGTGGCGGGAGCTGGTGTTGTTGCAAGGAATGCACATTGTGAAGTGGTAGGTGCAATGTGTATTGTTTTGGGAGTTACTTCTAATTATTTGGCTGAATTGTATGGTATTATTGTGGGTATGGAGTGGGCAGTTCAGTGGGGATACGCTTGCATTGTTATTAGATCAGATTCTACAAGTGTGTTGAAGGCTTTGGAAGAAGATAACGTTCTTTGGTTTGCTAGGCAAAGATGGATGGAAGTTAAAGGTTTATATGGTTCAATTCGTTTTGAACATTCTTTTAGAGAGGCAAATTTTGCAGCTGATGCAATGGCAAAGCGTGGTTGTTTACTAGAGGACGGGGTTGGTTTTCACTTTGAAGGTCGACCAGTTTTTTTAAGTTCTATTGAGTTTCCAAATGTAATTTATAATCGTTTTAAATAGGTTTTAGGAGTTTTTTAGGGGTTTCTCTGATCCCTTTTCTCCTTCACCTATCTTGTAAATATCTTTTTTATCAATATATTTTCTTGACTTAGCAAAAAAAAAACATCTTTAACAGAAAAAGTTTGAAAAATGTATTGTAATTACAATTAATATGTTCTAAGGCAATACGTCTAGTAAAAATTGCATTTCTATGTACGTTGATTCAAGAAAATATGAAGGAAGTCAAATTTCACAATAGAAAAGGATGAAAGACCATGCAAAACTAATCCAAATCCTAAAAAATTTCATCTATCTTGAATCAAATAGAAAGACAAAGCCAACACAAAAAGAAAGAGTTCATAAAAATGTTGAATTTAATATACGTTAACTCAAAAAAGTCTACACACTTCGTTATAAGTCGGAAATTGATTTCTGAGACTAAATTGTAAACTAGATAAACTCATCTTTAACTAAAAAAGTTTGAAAAATGTATTGTAATCACAAATAATATGTTCTAAGGCATTACGTCTACTAAAAATTGCATTTCTAAATACGTTGATTCAAGAAAATATGAAGGAAGTCAAATTTCACAATAGAAGAAGGATGAAAGACCATGTAGAACTAATCCAAATCCTAACAAATTTCATCTATCTTGAATCAAATAAAAAGACAAATCCAACACAAAAAGAAAGAGTTCATAAAAATGTTGAATTTTATATATGTTAACTCAAAAAATCTACACATTTCGTTATAAGTCGGAAATTGATTTCTGAGACTAAATTGTAAACTAGATAAACTCATCTTTAAGAGAAAAAGTTTGAAAAATGTATTGTAATTACAATTAATATGTTCTAAGGCAATACGTCTAGTAAAATTTGCATTTCTATGTACGTTGATTCATGAAAATATGAAGGAAGTCAAATTTCACAATGGAAGAAGGATGAAAGACCATGTAGAACTAATCCAAATCCTAACAAATTTCATCTATCTTGAATCAAATAGAAAGACAAAGCCAACACAAAAAGAAAGAGTTCATAAAAATGTTGAATTTAATATACGTTAACTCAAAAAAGTCTACACACTTCGTTATAAGTCGGAAATTGATTTCTGAGACTAAATTGTAAACTAGATAAACTCATCTTTAACTGAAAATGTTTGAAAAATGTATTGTAATCACAAATATATTGTTCTAAGGCATTACGTCTACTAAAAATTGCATTTCTATGTACGTTGATTCAAGAAAATATGAAGGAAGTCAAATTTCACAATAGAAGAAGGATGAAAGACCATGTAGAACTAATCCAAATCCTAACAAATTTAATCTATCTTGAATCAAATAGAAAGACAAAGCCAACACAAAAAGAAAGAGTTCATAAAAATGTTGAATTTTATATATGTTAACTCAAAAAAGTCTACACATTTCGTTATAAATCGGAAATTGATTTCTGAGACTAAATTGTAAACTAGATAAACTCATCTTTAAGAGAAAAAGTTTGAAAAATGTATTGTAATTACAATTAATATGTTATAAGGCAATACGTCTAGTAAAAATTGCATTTCTATGTACGTTGATTCATGAAAATATGAAGGAAGTCAAATTTCACAATAGAAGAAGGATGAAAGACCATGTAGAACTAATCCAAATCCTAACAAATTTCATCTATCTTGAATCAAATAGAAAGACAAAGCCAACACAAAAAGAAAGAGTTCATAAAAATGTTGAATTTTATATATGTTAACTCAAAAAAGTCTACACATTTCGTTGAAAGTCGGAAATTGATTTCTGAGACTAAATTGTAATCTATATAAACTCATCTTTAACAGAAAAAGTTTGAAAAATGTATTGTAATTACAATTAATATGTTCTAGTAAAAATTGCATTTCTATGTACGTTGATTCAAGAAAATATGAAGGAAGTCAAATTTCACAATAGAAAAGGATGAAAGACCATTTAAAACTAATCCAAATCCTAACAAATTTCATCTATCTTGAATCAAATAGAAAGACAAAGCCAACACAAAAAGAAAGAGTTCATAAAAATGTTGAATTTAATATACGTTAACTCAAAAAAGTCTACACACTTCGTTATAAGTCAGAAATTGATTTCTGAGACTAAATTGTAAACTAGATAAACTCATCTTTAACAGAAAAAGTTTGAAAAATGTATTGTAATTACAATCAATATGTTCTAAGGCAATAGGTCTAGTAAAAATTGCATTTCTATGTACATTGATTCAAGGAAATATGAAGGAAGTCAAATTTCACAATAAAAGAAGGATGAAAGACCATGCAGAACTAATCCAAATCCTAACAAATTCATCTATCTTGAATCAAATAGAAAGACAAAGCCAACAAAAAAAGAAAGAGTTCATAAAAATGTTGAATTTTATATACGTTAACTCAAAAAAGTCTACACACTTCGTTATACATCTGAAATTGATTTCTGAGACTAAATTGTAAACTAAATAAACTCATCTTTAACAAAAAAAAGTTTGAAAAATGTATTGTAATTACAATTAATATGTTCTAAGGCAATAGGTCTAGTAAAAATTGCATTTCAATGTACGCTGATTCAAGAAAATATGAAGGAAGTCAAATTTCACAATAGAAGAAAGATGTAAGGCCATGCAGAACTAATCCAAATCCTAACAAATTTCATCTATCTTGAATCAAATAGAAAGACAAACCCAACATAAAAAGAAAGATTTCATAAAAATGTTTAATTTTATGTACGTTAACTCAAAACAGTATACACATTTCGTTATAAGTCGGAAATGATTTCTGAGACTAAATTGTAAACTAGATAAACTCATCTTTAACTGAAAAAGTTTTAAAAATGTATTGTAATCACAAATAATATGTTCTGAGGAATTACGTCTACTAAAAATTGCATTTCTATTTACGGTGATTCAAGAAAATATGAAGGAAGTCAAATTTCACAGTAGAAGAAGGATGTAAGACCATGCATAACTAATCCAAATCCTAACAAATTTCATCTATCTTGAATCAAATAGAAAGAAAAAGCCAATAAAAAAAGAAAGAGTTCATAAAAATGTTGAATTTTATATATGTTAACTTAAAAAAGTCTACACACTTCGTTATACATCTGAAATTGATTTTTGAGACAAAATTGTAAACTAGATAAACTCATCTTTAACGAAAAAAAGTTTGAAAAATGTATTGTAATTACAATTAATATGTTCTAAGGCAATACGTCTAGTAAAAATTGCATTTCTATGTACGTTGATTCAAGAAAATATGAAGGAAGTCAAAATTCACAATAGAAGAAAGATGAAAGACCATGCAGAACTAATCCGAATCCTAACAAATTTCATCTATCTTGAATCAAATAGAAAGACAAAGCCAACATAAAAAGAAAGAGTTCATAAAAATGTTTAATTTTATATACGTTAACTCAAAACAGTCTACACATTTCGTTATAAGTCGGAAATTGATTCCTGAGACTAAATTGTAAACTAGGTAAACTCATCTTTAACAGAAAAAGTTTGAAAAATTAAGTGTAATTACAATTAATATGTTCTAAGACAATACGTCTAGTAAAAATTGCATTTCTATGTACGTTGATTCAAGAAAATATGAAGGAAGTCAAATTTCACAATAGAAGAAGGATGAAAGACCATGCAGAACTAATCCAAATCCTAAAAAATTTCATCTATCTTGAATCAAATAGAAAGACAAAGCCAACACAAAAAGAAAGAGTTCATAAAAATGTTGAATTTAATATACGTTAACTCAAAAAAGTCTACACACTTCGTTATAAGTCAGAAATTGATTTCTGAGACTAAATTGTAAACAAGATAAACTCATCTTTAACTGAAAAAGTTTGAAAAATGTATTGTAATCACAAATAATATGTTCTAAGGCATTACGTCTACTAAAAATTGCATTTCTATGTACGTTGATTCAAGAAAATATGAAGGAAGTCAAATTTCAAAAGAGAAGAAGGATGAAAGACCAAGAAGAACAATCCAAATCCTAACAAATTTCATCTATCTTGAGTCAAATAGAAAGACAAAGCCAACACAAAAAGAAAGAGTTCATAAAAATGTTGAATTTTATATACGCTAACTCAAAAAAGTCTACACACTTTGTTATACATCTGAAACTTATTTCTGAGACTAAATTGTAAACTAGATAAACTCATTATTAACAGAAAAAGTTTGAAAAATGTATTGTAATCACAAATAATATGTTCTAAGGCAATACGTCTAGTAAGAATTGCATTTCTATGTACGTTAATTCAAGAAAATATGAAGGAAGCCAAATTTCACAATAGAAGAAGAATGAAAGACCAGCCAGAACTAATTCAAATAGTAACAAAATTCATCTATTTGAATCAAATATGAAAGACAATTCCAATACAAAAATAAAGAGTTCATAAAAATGTTGAATTTAATATACGTTAACTCAAAAAAGTCTACACACTTCGTTATAAGTCGGAAATTGATTTCTGAGACTAAATTGTAAACTAGATAAACTCATCTTTAACTGAAAAATTTTGAAAAATGTATTGTAATCACAAATAATATGTTCTAAGGCATTACGTCTACTAAAAATTGCATTTCTATGTCCGTTGGTTCAAGAAAATATGAAGAAAGCCAAATTTCACAATAGAAGAAGGATGAAAGATCATGCAGAACTAATCCAAATCCTAAAAAATTTCATCTATCTTGAATCAAATAGAAAGACAAAGTCAACACAAAAAGAAAGAGTTCATAAAAATGTTGAATTTTATATACGTTAACTCAAAAAAGTCTACACATTTCGTTATAAGTCGGAAATTGAATTCTGAGACTAAATTGTAAACTAGATAAACTCATCTTTAACATAAAAAGTTTGAAAAATGTATTGTAATTACAATTAATATGTTCTAAGGCAATACGTCTAGTAAAAATTGCATTTCTATGTACGTTGATTCAAGAAAATATGAAGGAAGTCAAAATTCACAATAGAAGAAGGATGAAAGACCATGCAGAACTAATCCAAATCCTAACAAATTTCATCTATCTTGAATCAAATAGAAAGACAAAGCCACCACAAAAAGAAAGAGTTCATAAATATGTTGAATTTTATATACGTTAACTCAAAAAAGTCTACACATTTCGTTATAAGTCGGAAATTGATTTCTGAGACTAAATTGTAAACTAGATAAACTCATCTTTAAAAGAAAAAGTTTGAAAAATGTATTGTAATTACAATTAATATGTTCTAAGGCAATACGTCTAGTAAAAATTGCATTTCTATGTACGTTGATTCAAGAAAATATGAAGGAAGTCAAATTTCACAATAGAAGAATGATGAAAGACCATGCAGAACTAATCCAAATACTAACAAATTTCATCTACCTTGAATCAAATAGAAAGACAATGCCAACACGAAAAGAAAGAGTTCATAAAAATGTTGAATTTTATATACGTTAACTCAAAAAAGTCTACACATTTCGTAATAAGTCGGAAGTTGATTTCTGAGACTAAATTGTAAACTAGATAAACTCATCGTTAACAGAAAAAGTTTGGAAAATGTATTGTAATTACAATTAATATGTTCTAAGGCAATACGTCTAGTAAAAATTGCATTTCTATGTACGTTGATTCAAGAAAATATGAAGGAAGTCAAATTTCACAATAGAAGAAGGATGAAAGACCATGCAGAACTAATCCAAATCCTAACAAATTTCATCTATCTTGAATCAAATAGAAAGACAAAGCCAACACAAAAAGAAAGAGTTCATAAAAATGTTGAATTTAATATACGTTAACTCAAAAAAGTCTACACACTTCGTTATAAGTGGGAAATTGATTTCTGAGACTAAATTGTAAACTAGTTAAACTCATCTTTAACAGAAAAAGTTTGAAAAATGTATTGTAATTACAATTAATATGTTCTAAGGCAATACGTCTAGTAAAAATTGCATTTTTATGTACGTTGATTCAAGAAAATATGAAGGAAGTCAGATTTCACAATAGAAGAAGGATTAAAGACCATGCAGAACTAATCAAAATCCTAACAAATTTCATCTATCTTGAATCAAATAGAAAGACAAAGCCAACACAAAAAGAAAGAGTTCATAAAAATTTTGAATTTTACATCCGTTAACTCGAAAAAGTCTACACATTTCGTTATAAGTCGGGAAATTTATTTCTAAGACTAAATTGTAAACTTTATAGACTCATCTTTAACAGAAAAAGTTTGAAAAATGTATTGTAATTACAATTAATATGTTCTAAGGCAATACGTCTAGTAAAAATTGCATTTCTATGTACGTTGATTCAAGAAAATATGAAGGAAGTCAAATTTCACAATAGAAGAAGGATGAAAGACCATGCAGAACTAATCCAAATCCTAACAAATTTCATCTATATTGAATCAAATAGAAAGACAAAGCCAACACAAAAAGAAAGAGTTCATAAAAATGTTGAATTTAATATACGTTAACTCAAAAAAGTCTACACACTTCGTTATAAGTCGGAAATTGATTTCTGAGACTAAATTGTAAACTAGATGAACTCATCTTTAACTGAAAAAGTTTGGAAAATGTATTGTAATCACAAATAATATGTTCTAAGGCATTACGTCTACTAAAAATTGCATTTCTATGTACGTTGATTCAAGTAAATATGAAGGAAGTCAAATTTCACAATAGAAGAAGGATGAAAGACCAAGCAGAACTAATCCAAATCCTAACAAATTTCATTTATCTTGAATCAGATAGAAAGACAAAGCCAACACAAAAAGAAAGAGTTCATAAGAATGTTGAATTTTATATACGTTAACTCAAAAAAGTCTACACATTTCGTTATAAGTCGGAAATTGATTTTTGAGACTAAATTGTAAACTAGATAAACTCATCTTTAACAGAAAAAGTTTGAAAAATGTATTGTAATTACCATTAATATGTTCTAAGGCAATACGTCTAGTAAAAATTGCATTTCTATGTACGTTGATTCAAGAAAATATGAAGGAAGTCAAATTTCACAATAGAAAAGGATGAAAGACCATGCAAAACTAATCCAAATCCTAACAAATTTCATCTATCTTGAATCAAATAGAAAGACAAAGCCAACACAAAAAGAAAGAGTTCATAAAAATGTTTAATTTAATATACGTTAACTCAAAAAAGTCTACACACTTCGTTATAAGTCGGAAATTGATTTCTGAGACTAAATTGTAAACTAGATGAACTCATCTTTAACTGAAAAAGTTTGGAAAAATGTATTGTAATCACAAATAATATGTTCTAAGGCATTACGTCTACTAAAAATTGCATTTCTATGTACGTTGATTCAAGAAAATATGAAGGAAGTCAAATTTCACAATAGAAGAAGGATGAAAGACCAAGCAAAATTAATCCAAATACAAAGCCAACACAAAAAGAAAGAGTTCATAAAAATGTTGAATTTTATATACGTTAACTCAAAAAAGTCTACCCATTTCGTTATAAGTCGGAAATTGATTTCTGAGACTAAATTGTAAACTAGATAAACTCATCTTTAAAAGAAAAAGTTTGAAAAATGTATTGTAATTACAATTAATATGTTCTAAGGCAATACTTCTAGTAAAAATTGCATTTCTATGTGCGTTGATTCAAGAAAATATGAAGGAAGTCAAATTTCACAATAGAAGAAGGTTGAAAGACCAAGCGGAACTAATCCAAATCCTAACAAATTTCATCTATCTTGAATCAGATAGAAAGACAAATCCAATACAAAAATAAAGAGTTCATAAATATGTTGAACTTTATATACGTTAACTCAAAATAGTCTACACACTTGGTTATAAGTCGGAAGTTGATTTCTGAGACTAAATTGTATACTAGATTCATCTTTAACAGAAAAAGTTTGAAAAATATATCGTAATTACAATTAATATGTTCCAAGGTAATACCTCTAATAAAAATTTCATTTCTATGTACGTTGATTAAAGAAAATATCAAGGAAGTCAAATTTCACAATAGAAGAAAGATGAAAGATCATGCAGAACTAATCGAAATCCTAACAAATTTCATCTATCTTGAATCAAATAGAAAGACACAGCCAACATAAAAAGAAAGAGTTCATAAAAATGTTGAATTTTATATACATTAACTCAAAAAAGTCTACACATTTCGTTATAAGTCGGAAATTGAATTCTAAGGCTAAATTGTAAACTAGATAAACTCATCTTTAACATAAAAAGTATGAAAAATGTATTGTAATTACAATTAATATGTTCTAAGGCAATACGTCTAGTAAAAATTGCATTTCTATGTACGTTGATTCAAGAAAATATGAAGGAAGTCAAATTTCACAATAGAAGAAGGATGAAAGACCATGCAGAACTAATCTAAATCCTAACAAATTTCATCTATCTTGAATCAAATAGAAAGACAAAGCCAACACAAAAAGAAAGAGTTCATAAAAATGTTGAATTTTATATACGTTAACTCAAAAAAGTCTACACATTTCGTTATAAGTCGGAAATTGATTTCTCAGACTAAATTGTAAACTAGATAAACTCATCTTTAACAGAAAAAGTTTGAAAAATGTATTGTAAATACAATTAATATGTTCTAACGCAATACGTCTAGTAAAATTTGCATTTCTATGTACGTTGATTCAAGAAAATATGAAGGAAGTCAAATTTCACAATAGAAGAAGGATGAAAGACCATGCAAAACTAATCCAAATCCTAACAAATTTCATCTATCTTGATTCAAATAGAAAGACAAAGCCAACACAAAAAGAAAGAGTTCATAAAAATGTTGAATTTTAATATACGTTAAATCAAAAAAGTCTACACACTTCGTTATACGTCGGAATTGATTTCTGAGACTAAATTGTAAACTAGATAATCTCATCTTTAACTGAAAAAGTTTGAAAAATGTATTGTAATCACAAATAATATATTCTAAGGCATTACGTCTACTAAAAATTGCATTTCTATGTACGTTGATTCAAGAAAATATGAAGGAAGTCATATTTCACAATAGAAGAAAGATGAAAGATCATGCAGAACTAATCGAAATCCTAACAAATTTCATCTATCTTGAATCAAATAGAAAGACAAAGCCAACATAAAAAGAAAGACTTCATAAAAATGTTGAATTTTATATACATTAACTCAAAAAAGTCTACACATTTCGTTATAAGTCGGAAATTGATTTCTGAGGCTAAATTGTAAACTAGATAAACTCATCTTTAAAAAAAAAGTTTGAAAAATGTATTCTAATTACAATTAATATGTTCTAAGGCAATACGTTTAGTAAAAATTGCATTTTTATGTGCGTTGATTCAAGAAAATATGAAGGAAGTCAAATTTCACAATAGAAGAAGGATGAAAGACCATGCAAAACTAATCCAAATCCTAACAAATTTCATCTATCTTGATTCAAATAGAAAGAAAAAGCCAACACAAAAAGAAAGAGTTCATAAAAATGTTGAATTTTATATACGTTAACTCAAAAAAGTCGACACATTTCGTTATAAGTCGGAAATTGATTTCTGAGACTAAATTGTAAACTAGATAAACTCATCTTTAAAAGAAAAAGTTTGAAAAATGTATTGTAATTACAATTAATATGTTCTAAGGCAATACGTCTAGTAAAAATTGCATTTCTATGTACGTTGATTCAAGAAAATATGAAGGAAGTCAAATTTCACAATAGAAAAGGATGAAAGACCATGCAAAACTAATCCAAATCCTAACAAATTTCATCTATCTTGATTCAAATAGAAAGACAAAGCCAACACAAAAAGAAAGAGTTCATAAAAATGTTGAATTTAATATACGTCAACTAAAAAAAGTCTACACACTTCGTTATAAGTCGGAAATTGATTACTCATCTGAAACTGAAAAAGTTTGAAAAATGTATTGTAATTACAATTAATATGTTCTAAGGCAATACGTCTAGTAAAAATTGCATTTCTATGTACGTTGATTCAAGAAAATATGAAGGAAGTCAAATTTCACAATAGAAGAAAGATGAAAGATCATGCAGAACTAATCCAAATCCTAACAAATTTCATCTATCTTGAATCAGATAGAAATACAAAGCCAATACAAAAATAAAGAGTTCATAAATATGTTGAACTTTATATACGTTAACTCAAAATAGTCGACACATTTCGTTATAAGTCGGAAATTGATTTCTGAGACTAAATTGTAAACTAGATAAACTCATCTTTAAAAGAAAAAGTTTGAAAAATCTATTGTAATTACAATTAATATGTTCTAAGGCAATACGTCTAGTAAAAATTGCATTTCTATGTACGTTGATTCAAGAAAATATGAAGGAAGTCAAATTTCACAATAGAAAAGGATGAAAGACCATGCAAAACTAATCCAAATCCTAACAAATTTCATCTATCTTGATTCAAATAGAAAGACAAAGCCAACACAAAAAGAAAGAGTTCATAAAAATGTTGAATTTTATATACGTTAACTCAAAAAAGTCGACACATTTCGTTATAAGTCGGAAATTGATTTCTGAGACTAAATTGTAAACTAGATAAACTCATCTTTAAAAGAAAAAGTTTGAAAAATGTATTGTAATTACAATTAATATGTTCTAAGGCAATACTTCTAGTAAAAATTGCATTTCTATGTGCGTTGATTCAAGAAAATATGAAGGAAGTCAAATTTCACAATAGAAGAAGGTTGAAAGACCAAGCGGAACTAATCCAAATCCTAACAAATTTCATCTATCTTGAATCAGATAGAAAGACAAATCCAATACAAAAATAAAGAGTTCATAAATATGTTGAACTTTATATACGTTTACTCAAAATAGTCTACACACTTGGTTATAAGTCGGAAGTTGATTTCTGAGACTAAATTGTATACTAGAATCATCTTTAACAGAAAAAGTTTGAAAAATATATCGTAATTACAATTAATATGTTCCAAGGTAATACCTCTAATAAAAATTTCATTTCTATGTACGTTGATTCAAGAAAATATCAAGGAAGTCAAATTTCACAATAGAAGAAAGATGAAAGATCATGCAGAACTAATCGAAATCCTAACAAATTTCATCTATCTTGAATCAAATAGAAAGACAAAGCCAACATAAAAAGAAAGAGTTCATAAAAATGTTGAATTTTATATACATTAACTCAAAAAAGTCTACACATTTCGTTATAAGTCGGAAATTGATTTCTCAGACTAAATTGTAAACTAGATAAACTCATCTTTAACATAAAAAGTTTGAAAAATATATTGTAATTACAATTAATATGTTCTAAGGCAATACGTCTAGTAAAAATTGCATTTCTATGTACGTTGATTCAAGAAAATATGAAGGAAGTCAAATTTCACAATAGAAGAAGGATGAAAGACCATGCAGAACTAATCTAAATCCTAACAAATTTCATCTATCTTGAATCAAATAGAAAGACAAAGCCAACACAAAAAGAAAGAGTTCATAAAAATGTTGAATTTTATATACGTTAACTCAAAAAAGTCTACACATTTCGTTATAAGTCGGAAATTGATTTCTGAGACTAAATTGTAAACTATATAAACTCATCTTTAACAGAAAAAGTTTGAAAAATGTATTGTAATTACAATTAATATGTTCTAAGGCAATACATCTAGTAAAAATTACATTTCTATGTACGTTGATTCAAGAAAATATGAAGGAAGTCAAATTTCACAATAGAAGAAAGATGAAAGACCATGCAGAACTAATCCAAATCCTAACAAATTTCATCTATCTTGAATCAAATAGAAAGACAAAGCCAACACAAAAAGAAAGAGTTCATAAAAATATTGAATTTTATATACGTTAACTCAAAAAAGTCTACACAATTCGTTATAAGTCTGAAATTGATTTATGTGACTAAATTGTAAACTAGATAAACTCATCTTTAACAGAAAAAGTTTGAAAAATGTATTGTAATTACAATTAATATGTTCTAAGGCAATACGTCTAGTAAAAATTGCATTTCTATGTACGTTGATTCAAGAAAATATGAAGGAAGTCAAATTTCACAATAGAAAAGGATGAAAGACCATGCAACACTAATCCAAATCCTAACAAATTTCATCTATCTTGAATCAAATAGAAAGACAAAGCCAACACAAAAAGAAAGAGTTCATAAAAATGTTGAATTTAATATACGTTAACTCAAAAAAGTCTACACACTTCGTTATAAGTCGGAATTTCTGAGACTAAATTGTAAACTAGATAAACTCATCTTTAACTGAAAAAGTTTTAAAAATGTATTGTAATCACAAATAATATGTTCTAAGGCATTACGTCTACTAAAAATTGCATTTCTATGTACGTTGATTCAAGAAAATATGAAGGAAGTCAAATTTCACAATAGAAGAAGGATGAAAGACCATGCAAAATTAATCCAAATACAAAGCCAACACAAAAAGAAAGAGTTCATAAAAATGTTGAATTTTATATACGTTAACTCAAAAAAGTCTACCCATTTCGTTATAAGTCGGAAATTGATTTCTGAGACTAAATTGTAAACTAGATAAACTCATCTTTAAAAGAAAAAGTTTGAAAAATGTATTGTAATTACAATTAATATGTTCTAAGGCAATACTTCTAGTAAAAATTGCATTTCTATGTGCGTTGATTCAAGAAAATATGAAGGAAGTCAAATTTCACAATAGAAGAAGGTTGAAAGACCAAGCGGAACTAATCCAAATCCTAACAAATTTCATCTATCTTGAATCAGATAGAAAGACAAATCCAATACAAAAATAAAGAGTTCATAAATATGTTGAACTTTATATACGTTAACTCAAAATAGTCTACACACTTGGTTATAAGTCGGAAGTTGATTTCTGAGACTAAATTGTATACTAGATTCATCTTTAACAGAAAAAGTTTGAAAAATATATCGTAATTACAATTAATATGTTCCAAGGTAATACCTCTAATAAAAATTTCATTTCTATGTACGTTGATTAAAGAAAATATCAAGGAAGTCAAATTTCACAATAGAAGAAAGATGAAAGATCATGCAGAACTAATCGAAATCCTAACAAATTTCATCTATCTTGAATCAAATAGAAAGACACAGCCAACATAAAAAGAAAGAGTTCATAAAAATGTTGAATTTTATATACATTAACTCAAAAAAGTCTACACATTTCGTTATAAGTCGGAAATTGAATTCTAAGGCTAAATTGTAAACTAGATAAACTCATCTTTAACATAAAAAGTATGAAAAATGTATTGTAATTACAATTAATATGTTCTAAGGCAATACGTCTAGTAAAAATTGCATTTCTATGTACGTTGATTCAAGAAAATATGAAGGAAGTCAAATTTCACAATAGAAGAAGGATGAAAGACCATGCAGAACTAATCTAAATCCTAACAAATTTCATCTATCTTGAATCAAATAGAAAGACAAAGCCAACACAAAAAGAAAGAGTTCATAAAAATGTTGAATTTTATATACGTTAACTCAAAAAAGTCTACACATTTCGTTATAAGTCGGAAATTGATTTCTCAGACTAAATTGTAAACTAGATAAACTCATCTTTAACAGAAAAAGTTTGAAAAATGTATTGTAAATACAATTAATATGTTCTAACGCAATACGTCTAGTAAAATTTGCATTTCTATGTACGTTGATCCAAGAAAATATGAAGGAAGTCAAATTTCACAATAGAAGAAGGATGAAAGACCATGCAAAACTAATCCAAATCCTAACAAATTTCATCTATCTTGATTCAAATAGAAAGACAAAGCCAACACAAAAAGAAAGAGTTCATAAAAATGTTGAATTTAATATACGTTAAATCAAAAAAGTCTACACACTTCGTTATACGTCGGAATTGATTTCTGAGACTAAATTGTAAACTAGATAATCTCATCTTTAACTGAAAAAGTTTGAAAAATGTATTGTAATCACAAATAATATATTCTAAGGCATTACGTCTACTAAAAATTGCATTTCTATGCACGTTGATTCAAGAAAATATGAAGGAAGTCAAATTTCACAATAGAAGAAGGATAAAAGACCATGCAAAATTAATCCAAATCCTAACAAATTTCATCTATCTTGAATCAAATAGAAAGACAAAGCCAACATAAAAAGAAAGAGTTCATAAAAATGTTGAATTTTATATACATTAACTCAAAAAAGTCTACACATTTCGTTATAAGTCGGAAATTGATTTCTGAGACTAAATTGTAAACTATATAAACTCATATTTAAAAGAAAAAGTTTGAAAAATGTATTGTAATTACAATTAATATGTTCTAAGGCAATACTTCTAGTAAAAATTGCATTTCTATGTGCGTTGATTCAAGAAAATATGAAGGAAGTCAAATTTCACAATAGAAGAAGGTTGAAAGACCAAGCAGAACTAATCCAAATCCTAACAAATTTCATCTATCTTGAATCAGATAGAAAGACAAAGCCAATACAAAAATAAAGAGTTCATAAAAATGTTGAATTTAATATACGTTAACTCAAAAAAGTCTACACACTTCGTTATAAGTCGGAAATTGATTTCTGAGACTAAATTGTAAACTAGATAAAACTCATCTTTAACAGAAAAAGTTTGAAAAATGTATTGTAGTTACAATTAATATGTTCTAAGGCAATACGTCTAGTAAAAATTGCATTTCTATGTACGTTGATTCAAGAAAATATGAAGAAAGTCAAATTTCACAATAGAAGAAGGATGAAAGACCATGCAGAACTAATCCAAATCCTAACAAATTTCATCTATCTTGAATCAAATAGAAATACAAAGCCAACACAAAAAGAAAGAGTTCATAAAAATGTTGAATTTTATATACGTTAACTCAAAAAAGTCTACACATTTCGTTATAAGTCGGAAATTGAATTCTGAGACTAAATTGTAAACTAGATAAACTCATCTTTAACATAAAAAGTTTGAAAAATGTATTGTAATTACAATTAATATGTTCTAAGGCAATACGTCTAGTAAAAATTGCATTTCTATGTACGTTGATTCAAGAAAATATGAAGGAAGTCAAATTTCACAATAGAAGAAGGATGAAAGACCATGCAGAATTAATCCAAATCCTAACAAATTTCATCTATCTTGAATCAAATAGAAAGACAAAGCCAACACAAAAAGAAAGAGTTCATAAAAATGTTGAATTTTATATACTTTAACTCAAAAAAGTGTAGACATTTCGTTATAAATCGGAAATTGATTTCTGAGACTAAATTGTAAACTAGATAAAATCATCTTTAATATAAAAAGTTTGAAAATGTATTGTAATTACAATTAATAGTAAAAATTGCATTTCTATGTACGTCGATTCAAGAAAATATGAAGGAAGTCAAATTTCACAATAGAAGAAGGATGAAAGACCGTACAGAACTAATCCAAATCCTAACAAATTTCATCTATCTTGAATCAAATGAAAGACAAAGCCAGCACAAAAAGAAAGAGTTCATAAAAATGTTGAATTTTATATACGTTAACTCAAAAAAGTCTACACAATTCGTTATAAGTCGGAAATTGATTTCTGAGACTAAATTGTAAACTAGATAAACTCATCTTTAACAGAAAAAGTTTGAAAAATGTATTGTAATTACAATTAATATGTTCTAAGGCAATATGCCTAATAAAAATTGCATTTCTATGTACGTTGATTCAAGAAAATATGAAGGAAGTCAAATTTCACAATAGAAGAAGGATGAAAGACCATGCAGAACTAACCCAAATCCTATAAAATTTTATCTATCTTGAATCAAATGGAAATACAAAGCCAACACAAAAACAAAGAGTTCATAAAAATGTTGAATTTAATATATATTTACTCAAAAAAGTCTACAAACTTCGTTATAAGTCGGAAATTTATTTCTGAGACTAAATTGTAAACTAGATAAACTCATCTTTGACAAAAAAAAGTTTGAAAAATGTATTGTAATTACAATTAATATGTTCTAAGATAATACGTCTAGTAAAAATTGCATTTCTATGTACGTTGATTCAAGAAAATATGAAGGAATTCAAATTTCACAATAGAAGAAGGATGAAAGACCGTGCATAACTAATCCAAATCATAACAAATTTCATCTATCTTGAATCAAATAGAAAGACAAAGCCAACACAAAAAGAAAGAGTTCATAAAAATGTTGAATTTTATATATGTTAACTCAAAAAAGTCTACACATTTCGTTATTAGTCGGAAATTGATTTCTGAGACTAAATTGTAAACTAGATAAACTCATCTTTAACATAAAAAGTTTGAAAAATGTATTGTAATTACAATTAATATGTTCTAAGGCAATACGTCTAGTAAAAATTGCATTTCTATGTACGTTGATTCAAGAAAATATGAAGGAAGTCAAATTTCACAATAGAAGAAGGATGAAAGACCACGTAGAACTAATCCAAATCCTAACAAATTTCATCTATCTTGAATCAAATAGAAAGACAAATCCAACACAAAAAGAAAGAGTTCATAAAAATGTTGAATTTAATATAGGTTAACTCGAAAAAGTCTACACACTTCGTTATAAGTCGGATATTGATTTCTGAGACTAAATTGTAAACTAGATAAACTCATCTTTAACAGAAAAAGTTTGAAAAATGTATTGTAATTACAATCAATATGTTCTAAGGCAATACGTCTAGTAAAAATTGCATTTCTATGTACGTTGATTCAAGAAAATATGAAGGAAGTCAAATTTCACAATAGAAGAAGGATGAAAGACCATGCAGAACTAATCCAAATCCTAACAAATTTCATCTATCTTGAATCAAATAGAAAGACAAAGCCAACACAAAAAGAAAAAGTTCATAAAAATGTTGAATTTTATATACGATAACTCAAAAAAGTTTACACATTTCGTTATAAGTCGGAAATTGATTTTTGAGATTAAATTGTAAACTAGATAGACTCATTTTTAACATAAAAAGTTTGAAAAATGTATTGTAATTACAATCAATATGTTCAAAGGCAATACATCTAGTAAAAATTGCAATTCTATTTACGTTGATTCAAGAAAATATGAAAGAAGTAAAATTTCAAAATAGAAGAAGGATGAAAGACCATGCAGAACTAATCCAAATCCTAAAAAATTTCATCTATCTAGATCAAATAGAAAGACAAAGCCAACACAAAAAGAAAGAGTTCATAAAAATGTTGAATTTTATATACGTTAACTCAAAAAAGTCTAAAAAATTTCGTTATAAGTCGGAAACTGATTTCTGAGACTAAATTGTAAACTAGATAGACTCATCTTTAACAGAAAAAGTTTGAAAAATATTAATATGTTCTAAGGCAATACGTCTAGTAAAAATTGCAATTCTATTTACATTTATTCAAGAAAATATGAAGGAAGTCAAATTTCACAATAGAAGAAGGATGAAAGACCATGCAGAACTAATCCAAATCCTAACAAATTTCATCTATCTTGAATCAAATAGAAAGACAAAGCCAACACAAAAAGAAAGACTTCATAAAAATGTTGAATTTTATATACGTTAACTCAAAAAAGTCTACACATTTCGTTATAAGTCGGAAATTGATTTCTGAGACTAAATTGTAAACTAGATAAACTCATCTTTAACAGAAAAAGTTTGAAAAATGTATTGTAATCACAATTAATATGTTCTAAGGAAATACTTCTAGTAAAAATTGCATTTCTATGTATGTTGATTCAAGAAAATATGAAGGAAGTCAAATTTCACAATAGAAGAAGGATGAAAGACCATGCAGAACTAATCCAAATCCTAACAAATTTCATCTATCTTGAATCAAATAGAAAGACAAAGCCAACACAAAAAGAAAGAGTTCAGAAAAATGTTGAATTTTATATACGTTAACTCAAAAAAGTCTACACATTTCGTTATAAGTCGGAAATTGATTTCTGAGACTAAATTGTAAACTAGATAAACTCATCTTTAACAGAAAAAGTTTGAAAAATGTATTGTAGTTACAATTAATATGTTCTAAGGCAATACGTCTAGTAAAAATTGCATTTCTATGTACGTTGATTCAAGAAAATATGAAGGAAGTCAAATTTCACAATAGAAGAAGGATGAAAGACCATGCAGAACTAATCCAAATCCTAACAAATTTCATCTATCTTGAATCAAATAGAAATACAAAGCCAACACAGTTCAAAAAAATGTTGAATTTAATATACGTTAACTCAAAAAAGAGTACACACTTCGTTATATGTCAGAAATTGATTTCTGAAATTAAATTGTAAACTAGATAAACTCATCTTTAACAGAAAAAGTTTGAAAAATGTATTGTAATTACAATTAATATGTTCTAAGGCAATACGTCTAGTAAAAATTGCATTTCTATGTACGTTGATTCAAGAAAATATGAAGAAAGTCAAATTTCACAATAGAAGAAGGATGAAAGACCATGCAGAACTAATCCAAATCCTAACAAATTTCATCTATCTTGAATCAAATAGAAACACAAAGCCAACACAAAAAGAAAGAGTTCATAAAAATGTTGAATTTTATATACGTTAACTCAAAAAAGTCTACACATTTCGTTATAAGTCGGAAATTGAATTCTGAGACTAAATTGTAAACTAGATAAACTCATCTTTAACATAAAAAGTTTGAAAAATGTATTGTAATTACAATTAATATGTTCTAAGGCAATACGTCTAGTAAAAATTACATTTCTATGTACGTTGATTCAAGAAAATATGAAGGAAGTCAAATTTCAGAATAGAAGAAGGATGAAAGACCATGCAGAACTAATCCAAATCCTAACAAATTTCATCTATCTTGAATCAAATAGAAAGACAAAGCCAACACAAAAAGAAAGAGTTCATAAAAATGTTGAATTTTATATACGTTAACTCAAACAAGTCTACACATTTCGTTATAAGTCGGAAATTGATTTCTGAGACAAAATTGTAAACTAGATAAACTCATCTTTAACAGAAAAAGTTTGAAAAATGTATTGTAGTTACAATTAATATGTTCTAAGGCAATACGTCTAGTAAAAATTGCATTTCTATGTACGTTGATTCAAGAAAATATGAAGGAAGTCAAATTTCACAATAGAAGAAGGATGAAAGACCATGCAGAACTAATCCAAATCCTAACAAATTTCATCTATCTTGAATCAAATAGAAAGACAAAGCCAACACAAAAAGAAAGAGTTCATAAAAATGTTGAATTTTATATACGTTAATTCAAAAAAGTCTACACATTTCGTTATAAGTCGGAAATTGATTTCTGAGACTAAATTGTAAACTAGATAAACTCATCTTTAACAGAAAAAGTTTGAAAAAGGTATTGTAAAAACAATTAATATGTTCTAACGCAATACGTCTAGTAAAAATTGCATTTCTATGAACGTTGATTCAAGAAAATATGAAGGAAGTCAAATTTCACAATAGAAGAAGGATGAAAGACTATGCAAAACTAATCCAAATACTAACAAATTTCATTTATCTTGATTCAAAAAGAAAGACAAAGCTAACACAAAAAGAAAGAGTTCATAAAAATGTTGAATTTAATATACGTTAAATCAAAAAAGTCTACACACTTCGTTATACGTCGGAATTGATTTCTGAGACTAAATTGTAAACTAGATAATCTCATCTTTAACTGAAAAAGTTTGAAAAATGTATTGTAATCACAAATAATATGTTCTAAGGCATTACGTCTACTTAAAATTGCATTTCTATGTACGTTGATTCAAGAAAATATGAAGGAAGTCAAATTTCACAATAGAAGAAGGATGAAAGACCATGCAAAATTAATCCAAATCCTAACAAATTTCATCTATTTTGAATCAGATAGAAAGACAAAGCCAACACAAAAAGAAAGAGTTCATAAAAATGTTGAATTTTATATAACGTTAACTCAAAAAAGTCTACAAATTTCGTTATAAGTCGGAAATTGATTTCTCAAACTAAATTGTAAACTAGATAAACTCATCTTTAAAAGAAAAAGTTTGAAAAATGTATTGTAATTACAATTAATATGTTCTAAGGCAATACTTCTAGTAAAAATTGCATTTCTATGTGCGTTGATTCAAGAAAATATGAAGGAAGTCAGATTTCACAATAGAAGAAGGATGAAAGACCATGCAGAACTAATCCAAATCCTAATAAATTTCATCCATCTTGAATCAAATAGAAAGACAAAGCCAATATAAAAAGAAAGAGTTCATAAAAATGTTGAATTTTATATACATTAACTCAAAAAAGTCTACACATTTCGTTATAAGTCGGAAATTGATTTCTGAGACTAAATTGTAAACTAAATAAACTCATCTTTAACAAAAAAAAAGTTTGAAAAATGTATTGTAATTACAATTAATATGTTCTAAGGCAATACGTCTAGTAAAAATTGCATTTCTATGTACGTTGATTCAAGAAAATATGAAGGAAGTCAAATTTCACAATAGAAGAAGGATGAAAGACCATGCAGAACTAATCCAAATCCTAACAAATTTCATCTATCTTGAATCAAATAGAAAGACAAAGCCAACACAAAAAGAAAGATTCAAAATGTTGAATTTTATATACTTTAATTCAAAAAAGACTACACATTTCGTTATAAGTCGGAAATTGATTTCTGAGACTAAATTGCAAACTAGATAAACTCATCTTTAACAGAAAAAGTTTGTAAAATGTATTGTAAATACAATTAATATGTTCTAACGCAATACGTCTAATAAAAATTGCATTTCTATGAACGTTGATTCAAGAAAATATGAAGGAAGTCAAATTTCACAATAGAAGAAGGATGAAAGACCATGCAGAACTAATCCAAATCCTAACAAATTTCATCTATCTTGAATCAAATAGAAAGACAAAGCCAACACAAAAAGAAAGAGTTCAAAATGTTGAATTTTATATACTTTAATTCAAAAAAGTCTACACATTTCGTTATAAGTCGGAAATTGATTTCTGAGACTAAATTGCAAACTAGATAAACTCATCTTTAACAGAAAAAGTTTGTAAAATGTATTGTAAATAAAATTAATATGTTCTAACGCAATACGTCTAGTAAAAATTGCATTTCTATGAACGTTGATTCAAGAAAATATGAAGGAAGTCAAATTTCACAATAGAAGAAGGATGAAAGACCATGCAAAACTAATCCAAATACTAACAAATTTCATTTATCTTGATTCAAATAGAAAGACAAAGCCAACACAAAAAGAAAGAGTTCATAAAAATGTTGAATTTAATATACGTTAAATCAAAAAAGTCTACACACTTCGTTATACGTCGGAATTGATTTCTGAGACTAAATTGTAAACTAGATAATCTCATCTTTAACTGAAAAAGTTTGAAAAATGTATTGTAATCACAAATAATATGTTCTAAGGCATTACGTCTACTAAAAATTGCATTTGTATGTACATTGATTCAAGAAAATATGAAGGAAGTCAAATTTCACAATAGAAGAAGGATGAAAGACCATGCAAAATTAATCCAAATCCTAACAAATTTCATCTATTTTGAATCAAATAGAAATACAAAGCCAACATAAAAATAAAGAGTTCATAAAAATGTTGAATTTTATATACATTAACTCAAAAAAGTCTACACATTTCGTTATAAGTCGGAAATTGATTTCTGAGACTAAATTGTAAACTAGATAAACTCATCTTTAACAAAAAAAAAGTTTGAAAAATGTATTGTAATTACAATTAATATGTTCTAAGGCAATGTGTCTAGTAAAAATTGCATTTCTATGTACGTTGATTCAAGAAAATATGAAGGAAGTCAAATTTCACAATAGAAGAAGGATGAAAGACCATGCAGAACTAATCCAAATCCTAACAAATTTCATCTATCTTGAATCAAATAGAAAGACAAAGCCAACACAAAAAGAAAGAGTTCAAAATGTTGAATTTTATATACTTTAATTCAAAAAAGTCTACACATTTCGTTATAAGTCGGAAATTGATTTCTGAGACTAAATTGCAAACTAGATAAACTCATCTTTAACAGAAAAAGTTTGTAAAATGTATTGTAAATACAATTAATATGTTCTAACGCAATACGTCTAGTAAAAATTGCATTTCTATGAACGTTGATTCAAGAAAATATGAAGGAAGTCAAATTTCACAATAGAAGAAGGATGAAAGACCATGCAAAACTAATCCAAATACTAACAAATTTCATTTATATTGATTCAAATAGAAAGACAAAGCCAACACAAAAAGAAAGAGTTCATAAAAATGTTGAATTTAATATACGTTAAATCAAAAAAGTCTACACACTTCGTTATACGTCGGAATTGATTTCTGAGACTAAATTGTAAACTAGATAATCTCATCTTTAACTGAAAAAGTTTGAAAAATGTATTGTAATCACAAATAATATGTTCTAAGGCATTACGTCTACTAAAAATTGCATTTCTATGTACATTGATTCAAGAAAATATGAAGGAAGTCAAATTTCACAATAGAAGAAGGATGAAAGACCATGCAAAATTAATCCAAATCCTAACAAATTTCATCTATTTTGAATCAAATAGAAATACAAAGCCAACATAAAAATAAAGAGTTCATAAAAATGTTGAATTTTATATACATTAACTCAAAAAAGTCTACACATTTCGTTATAAGTCGGAAATTGATTTCTGAGACTAAATTGTAAACTAGATAAACTCATCTTTAACAAAAAAAAAGTTTGAAAAATGTATTGTAATTACAATTAATATGTTCTAAGGCAATACGTCTAGTAAAAATTGCATTTCTATGTACGTTGATTCAAGAAAATATGAAGGAAGTCAAATTTCACAATAGAAGAAGAATGAAAGACCTTGCATAAATAATCCAAATCCTAACAAATTTCATCTATTTGAATAAAATTGAAAGACAAAGACAATACAAGTGTATTGTAATTACAATTAATATGTTCTAAGGCAATACGTCTAGTAAAAATTGCATTTCTATGTATGTTGATTCAAGAAAATATGAAGGAAGTCAAATTTCACAATAGAAGAAGGATGAAAGACCATGCAGAACTAATCCAAATCCTAACAAATTTCATCTATCTTGATTCAAATAGAAAGACAAAGCCAACACAAAAAGAAAGAGTTCATAAAAATGTTGAATTTTATATACGTTAACTCAAAAAAGTCTACACATTTCGTTATAAGTCGGAAATTGATTTCTGAAACTAAATTGTAAACTAGATAGACTCATCTTTAACAGAAAAAGTTTGAAAAATTTATTGTAATTACAATCAATATGTTCTAAGGCAATACATCTAGTAAAAATTGCAATTCTATTTACGTTGATTCAAGAAAATATGAAGGAAGTCAAATTTCACAATAGAAGAAGGATGAAAGACCATGCAGAACTAATCCAAATCCTAACAAATTTCATCTATCTTGAATCAAATAGAAAGACAAAGCCAACACAAAAAGAAAGAGTTCATAAAAATGTTGAATTTTATATACGTTAACTCAAAAAAGTCTACACATTTCGTTATAAGTCCGAAATTGATTTCTGAGACTAAATTGTAAACTAGATAAACTCATCTTTAACAGAAAAAGTTTGAAAAATGTATTGTAGTTACAATTAATATGTTCTAAGGCAATACGTCTAGTAAAAATTGCATTTCTATGTACGTTGATTCAAGAAAATATGAAGGAAGTCAAATTTCACAATAGAAGAAGGATGAAAGACCATGCAGAACTAATCCAAATCCTAACAAATTTCATCTATCTTGAATCAAATAGAAATACAAAGCCAACACAGTTCAAAAAAATGTTGAATTTAATATACGTTAACTCAAAAAAGAGTACACACTTCGTTATATGTCAGAAATTGATTTCTGAAATTAAATTGTAAACTAGATAAACTCATCTTTAACAGAAAAAGTTTGAAAAATGTATTGTAATTACAATTAATATGTTCTAAGGCAATACGTCTAGTAAAAATTGCATTTCTATGTACGTTGATTCAAGAAAATATGAAGAAAGTCAAATTTCACAATAGAAGAAGGATGAAAGACCATGCAGAACTAATCCAAATCCTAACAAATTTCATCTATCTTGAATCAAATAGAAACACAAAGCCAACACAAAAAGAAAGAGTTCATAAAAATGTTGAATTTTATATACGTTAACTCAAAAAAGTCTACACATTTCGTTATAAGTCGGAAATTGAATTCTGAGACTAAATTGTAAACTAGATAAACTCATCTTTAACATAAAAAGTTTGAAAAATGTATTGTAATTACAATTAATATGTTCTAAGGCAATACGTCTAGTAAAAATTACATTTCTATGTACGTTGATTCAAGAAAATATGAAGGAAGTCAAATTTCAGAATAGAAGAAGGATGAAAGACCATGCAGAACTAATCCAAATCCTAACAAATTTCATCTATCTTGAATCAAATAGAAAGACAAAGCCAACACAAAAAGAAAGAGTTCATAAAAATGTTGAATTTTATATACGTTAACTCAAACAAGTCTACACATTTCGTTATAAGTCGGAAATTGATTTCTGAGACTAAATTGTAAACTAGATAAACTCATCTTTAACAGAAAAAGTTTAAAAAATGTATTGTAGTTACAATTAATATGTTCTAAGGCAATACGTCTAGTAAAAATTGCATTTCTATGTACGTTGATTCAAGAAAATATGAAGGAAGTCAAATTTCACAATAGAAGAAGGATGAAAGACCATGCAGAACTAATCCAAATCCTAACAAATTTCATCTATCTTGAATCAAATAGAAAGACAAAGCCAACACAAAAAGAAAGAGTTCATAAAAATGTTGAATTTTATATACGTTAATTCAAAAAAGTCTACACATTTCGTTATAAGTCGGAAATTGATTTCTGAGACTAAATTGTAAACTAGATAAACTCATCTTTAACAGAAAAAGTTTGAAAAAGGTATTGTAAAAACAATTAATATGTTCTAACGCAATACGTCTAGTAAAAATTGCATTTCTATGAACGTTGATTCAAGAAAATATGAAGGAAGTCAAATTTCACAATAGAAGAAGGATGAAAGACTATGCAAAACTAATCCAAATACTAACAAATTTCATTTATCTTGATTCAAAAAGAAAGACAAAGCTAACACAAAAAGAAAGAGTTCATAAAAATGTTGAATTTAATATACGTTAAATCAAAAAAGTCTACACACTTCGTTATACGTCGGAATTGATTTCTGAGACTAAATTGTAAACTAGATAATCTCATCTTTAACTGAAAAAGTTTGAAAAATGTATTGTAATCACAAATAATATGTTCTAAGGCATTACGTCTACTTAAAATTGCATTTCTATGTACGTTGATTCAAGAAAATATGAAGGAAGTCAAATTTCACAATAGAAGAAGGATGAAAGACCATGCAAAATTAATCCAAATCCTAACAAATTTCATCTATTTTGAATCAGATAGAAAGACAAAGCCAACACAAAAAGAAAGAGTTCATAAAAATGTTGAATTTTATATAACGTTAACTCAAAAAAGTCTACAAATTTCGTTATAAGTCGGAAATTGATTTCTCAGACTAAATTGTAAACTAGATAAACTCATCTTTAAAAGAAAAAGTTTGAAAAATGTATTGTAATTACAATTAATATGTTCTAAGGCAATACTTCTAGTAAAAATTGCATTTCTATGTGCGTTGATTCAAGAAAATATGAAGGAAGTCAAATTTCACAATAGAAGAAGGATGAAAGACCATGCAGAACTAATCCAAATCCTAACAAATTTCATCCATCTTGAATCAAATAGAAAGACAAAGCCAATATAAAAAGAAAGAGTTCATAAAAATGTTGAATTTTATATACATTAACTCAAAAAAGTCTACACATTTCGTTATAAGTCGGAAATTGATTTCTGAGACTAAATTGTAAACTAGATAAACTCATCTTTAACAAAAAAAAAGTTTGAAAAATGTATTGTAATTACAATTAATATGTTCTAAGGCAATACGTCTAGTAAAAATTGCATTTCTATGTACGTTGATTCAAGAAAATATGAAGGAAGTCAAATTTCACAATAGAAGAAGGATGAAAGACCATGCAGAAGTAATCCAAATCCTAACAAATTTCATCTATCTTGAATCAAATAGAAAGACAAAGCCAACACAAAAAGAAAGAGTTCAAAATGTTGAATTTTATATACTTTAATTCAAAAAAGTCTACACATTTCGTTATAAGTCGGAAATTGATTTCTGAGACTAAATTGCAAACTAGATAAACTCATCTTTAACAGAAAAAGTTTGTAAAATGTATTGTAAATACAATTAATATGTTCTAACGCAATACGTCTAGTAAAAATTGCATTTCTATGAACGTTGATTCAAGAAAATATGAAGGAAGTCAAATTTCACAATAGAAGAAGGATGAAAGACCATGCAAAACTAATCCAAATACTAAAAAATTTCATTTATCTAGATTCAAATAGAAAGACAAAGCCAACACAAAAAGAAAGAGTTCATAAAAATGTTGAATTTAATATACGTTAAATCAAAAAAGTCTACACACTTCGTTATATGTCGGAATTGATTTCTGAGACTGAATTGTAAACCAGATAATCTCATCTTTAACTGAAAAAGTTTAAAAAATGTATTGTAATCACAAATAATATGTTCTAAGGCATTACGTCTACTAAAAATTGCATTTCTATGTACGTTGATTCAAGAAAATATGAAGGAAGTCAAATTTCACAATAGAAGAAGGATGAAAGACCATGCAAAATTAATCCAAATACAAAGCCAACACAAAAAGAAAGAGTTCATAAAAATGTTGAATTTTATATACGTTAACTCAAAAAAGTCTACCCATTTCGTTATAAGTCGGAAATTGATTTCTGAGACTAAATTGTAAACTAGATAAACTCATCTTTAAAAGAAAAAGTTTGAAAAATGTATTGTAATTACAATTAATATGTTCTAAGGCAATACTTCTAGTAAAAATTGCATTTCTATGTGCGTTGATTCAAGAAAATATGAAGGAAGTCAAATTTCACAATAGAAGAAGGTTGAAAGACCAAGCAGAACTAATCCAAATCCTAACAAATTTCATCTATCTTGAATCAGATAGAAAGACAAAACCAATACAAAAATAAAGAGTTCATAAAAATGTTGAATTTAATATACGTTAACTCAAAAAAGTCTACACACTTCGTTATAAGTCGGAAATTGATTTCTGAGACTAAATTGTAAACTAGATAAACTCATCTTTAACAGAAAAAGTTTGAAAAATGTATTGTAATTACAATCAATATGTTCTAAGGAAATACGTCTAGTAAAAATTGCATTTCTATGTACGTTGATTCAAGAAAATATGAAGGAAGTCAAATTTCACAATAGAAAGACCATGCAGAACTAATCCAAATCCTAACAAATTACATCTATCTTGAATCAAATAGAAAGACAAAGCCAACACAAAAAGAAAGAGTTCATAAAAATGTTGAATTTTATATACGATAACTCAAAAAAGTTTACACATTTCGTTATAAGTCGGAAATTGATTTCTGAGACTAAATTGTAAACTTGATAGACTCATCTTTTTCATAAAAAGTTTGAAAAATTTATTGTAATTACAATCAATATGTTCAAAGGCAATACATCTAGTAAAAATTGCAATTCTATTTACGTTGATTCAAGAAAATATGAAGGAAGTCAAATTTCACAATAGAAGAAGGATGAAAGACCATGCAGAACTAATCCAAATCCTAACAAATTTCATCTTTCTTGATCAAATAGAAAGACAAAGGCAACACAAAAAGAAAGAGTTCATAAAAATGTTGAATTTTATATACGTTAACTCAAAAAAGTCTACACATTTCGTTATAAGTCGGAAATTGATTTCTGAGACTAAATTGTAAACTAGATAGACTCAACTTTAACAGAAAAAGTTTGAAAAATATTAATATGTTCTAAGGCAATACGTCTAGTAAAAATTGCAATTCTATTTACATTGATTCAAGAAAATATGAAGGAAGTCAAATTTCACAATAGAAGAAGGATGAAAGACCATGCAGAACTAATCCAAATCCTAACAAATTTCATCTATCTTGAATCAAATAGAAAGACAAATCCAACACAAAAAGAAAGAGTTCATAAAAATGTTGAATTTTATATACGTTAAATCAAAAAAGTCTACACATTTCGTTATAAGTCGGAAATTGATTTCTGAGACTAAATTGTAAACTAGATAAACTCATCTTTAACAGAAAAAGTTTGAAAAATGTATTGTAATTACAATTAATATGTTCTAAGGCAAATCGTCTAGTAAAAATTGCATTTCTATGTACGTTGATTTAAGAAAATATGAAGGAAGTCAAATTTCACAATAGAAGAAGGATGAAAGACCATGCAGAACTAATCAAAATCCTAAAAATTTCATCTATATTGAATCAAATAGAAAGACAAAGCCAACACAAAAACAAAGAGTTCATAAAAATGTTGAATTTTACATACGTTAACTCAAAAAAGTCTACACATTTCGTTATAAGTCGGAAATTGATTTCTGAGACTAAATTGTAAACTAGATAAACTCATCTTTAACAGAAAAAGTTTGAAAAATGTATTGTAGTTACAATTAATATGTTCTAAGGCAATACGTCTAGTAAAAATTGCATTTCTATGTACGTTGATTCAAGAAAATATGAAGGAAGTCAAATTTCACAATAGAAGAAGGATGAAAGACCATGCAGAACTAATCCAAATCCTAACAAATTTCATCTATCTTGAATCAAATAGAAATACAAAGCCAACACAGTTCAAAAAAATGTTGAATTTAATATACGTTAACTCAAAAAAGAGTACACACTTCGTTATATGTCAGAAATTGATTTCTGAAATTAAATTGTAAACTAGATAAACTCATCTTTAACAGAAAAAGTTTGAAAAATGTATTGTAATTACAATTAATATGTTCTAAGGCAATACGTCTAGTAAAAATTGCATTTCTATGTACGTTGATTCAAGAAAATATGAAGAAAGTCAAATTTCACAATAGAAGAAGGATGAAAGACCATGCAGAACTAATCCAAATCCTAACAAATTTCATCTATCTTGAATCAAATAGAAACACAAAGCCAACACAAAAAGAAAGAGTTCATAAAAATGTTGAATTTTATATACGTTAACTCAAAAAAGTCTACACATTTCGTTATAAGTCGGAAATTGAATTCTGAGACTAAATTGTAAACTAGATAAACTCATCTTTAACATAAAAAGTTTGAAAAATGTATTGTAATTACAATTAATATGTTCTAAGGCAATACGTCTAGTAAAAATTACATTTCTATGTACGTTGATTCAAGAAAATATGAAGGAAGTCAAATTTCAGAATAGAAGAAGGATGAAAGACCATGCAGAACTAATCCAAATCCTAACAAATTTCATCTATCTTGAATCAAATAGAAAGACAAAGCCAACACAAAAAGAAAGAGTTCATAAAAATGTTGAATTTTATATACGTTAACTCAAACAAGTCTACACATTTCGTTATAAGTCGGAAATTGATTTCTGAGACAAAATTGTAAACTAGATAAACTCATCTTTAACAGAAAAAGTTTGAAAAATGTATTGTAGTTACAATTAATATGTTCTAAGGCAATACGTCTAGTAAAAATTGCATTTCTATGTACGTTGATTCAAGAAAATATGAAGGAAGTCAAATTTCACAATAGAAGAAGGATGAAAGACCATGCAGAACTAATCCAAATCCTAACAAATTTCATCTATCTTGAATCAAATAGAAAGACAAAGCCAACACAAAAAGAAAGAGTTCATAAAAATGTTGAATTTTATATACGTTAATTCAAAAAAGTCTACACATTTCGTTATAAGTCGGAAATTGATTTCTGAGACTAAATTGTAAACTAGATAAACTCATCTTTAACAGAAAAAGTTTGAAAAAGGTATTGTAAAAACAATTAATATGTTCTAACGCAATACGTCTAGTAAAAATTGCATTTCTATGAACGTTGATTCAAGAAAATATGAAGGAAGTCAAATTTCACAATAGAAGAAGGATGAAAGACTATGCAAAACTAATCCAAATACTAACAAATTTCATTTATCTTGATTCAAAAAGAAAGACAAAGCTAACACAAAAAGAAAGAGTTCATAAAAATGTTGAATTTAATATACGTTAAATCAAAAAAGTCTACACACTTCGTTATACGTCGGAATTGATTTCTGAGACTAAATTGTAAACTAGATAATCTCATCTTTAACTGAAAAAGTTTGAAAAATGTATTGTAATCACAAATAATATGTTCTAAGGCATTACGTCTACTTAAAATTGCATTTCTATGTACGTTGATTCAAGAAAATATGAAGGAAGTCAAATTTCACAATAGAAGAAGGATGAAAGACCATGCAAAATTAATCCAAATCCTAACAAATTTCATCTATTTTGAATCAGATAGAAAGACAAAGCCAACACAAAAAGAAAGAGTTCATAAAAATGTTGAATTTTATATAACGTTAACTCAAAAAAGTCTACAAATTTCGTTATAAGTCGGAAATTGATTTCTCAGACTAAATTGCAAACTAGATAAACTCATCTTTAACTGAAAAAGTTTGAAAAATGTATTGTAATTACAATTAATATGTTCTAAGGCAATACTTCTAGTAAAAATTGCATTTCTATGTGCGTTGATTCAAGAAAATATGAAGGAAGTCAAATTTCACAATAGAAGAAGGTTGAAAGACCAAGCAGAACTAATCCAAATCCTAACAAATTTCATCTATCTTGAATCAGATAGAAAGACAAAACCAATACAAAAATAAAGAGTTCATAAAAATGTTGAATTTAATATACGTTAACTCAAAAAAGTCTACACACTTCGTTATAAGTCGGAAATTGATTTCTGAGACTAAATTGTAAACTAGATAATCTCATCTTTAACTGAAAAAGTTTGAAAAATGTATTGTAATCACAAATAATATGTTCTAAGGCATTACGTCTACTTAAAATTGCATTTCTATGTACGTTGATTCAAGAAACTATGAAGGAAGTCAAATTTCAGAATAGAAGAAGGATGAAAGACCATGCAGAACTAATCCAAATCCTAACAAATTTCATCTATCTTGAATCAAATAGAAAGACAAAGCCAACACAAAAAGAAAGAGTTCATAAAAATGTTGAATTTTATATACGTTAATTCAAAAAAGTCTACACATTTCGTTATAAGTCGGAAATTGATTTCTGAGACTAAATTGTAAACTAGATAAACTCATCTTTAACAGAAAAAGTTTGAAAAAGGTATTGTAAAAACAATTAATATGTTCTAACGCAATACGTCTAGTAAAAATTGCATTTCTATGAACGTTGATTCAAGAAAATATGAAGGAAGTCAAATTTCACAATAGAAGAAGGATGAAAGACTATGCAAAACTAATCCAAATACTAACAAATTTCATTTATCTTGATTCAAAAAGAAAGACAAAGCTAACACAAAAAGAAAGAGTTCATAAAAATGTTGAATTTAATATACGTTAAATCAATAAAGTCTACACACTTCGTTATACGTCGGAATTGATTTCTGAGACTAAATTGTAAACTAGATAATCTCATCTTTAACTGAAAAAGTTTGAAAAATGTATTGTAATCACAAATAATATGTTCTAAGGCATTACGTCTACTTAAAATTGCATTTCTATGTACGTTGATTCAAGAAAATATGAAGAAAGTCAAATTTCACAATAGAAGAAGGATGAAAGACCATGCAGAACTAATCCAAATCCTAACAAATTTCATCTATCTTGAATCAAATAGAAACACAAAGCCAACACAAAAAGAAAGAGTTCATAAAAATGTTGAATTTTATATACGTTAACTCAAAAAAGTCTACACATTTCGTTATAAGTCGGAAATTGAATTCTGAGACTAAATTGTAAACTAGATAAACTCATCTTTAACATAAAAAGTTTGAAAAATGTATTGTAATTACAATTAATATGTTCTAAGGCAATACGTCTAGTAAAAATTGCATTTCTATGTACGTTGATTCAAAAAAATATGAAGGAAGTCAAATTTCACAATAGAAGAAGGATGAAAGACCATGCAGAACTAATCTAAATCCTAACAAATTTCATCTATCTTGAATCAAATAGAAAAACAAAGCCAACACAAAAAGAAAGAGTTCATAAAAATGTTGAATTTTATATACGTTAACTCAAAAAAGTCTACACATTTCGTTATAAGTCGGAAATTGATTTCTGAGGCTAAATTGTAAACTAGATAAACTCATCTTTAAAAGAAAATGTTTGAAAAATGTATTGTAATTATAATTAATATGTTCTTAGGCAATACGTTTAGTAAAAATTGCATTTCTATGTACGTTGATTCAAGAAAATATGAACGAAGTCAAATTTCACAATAGAAGAAGGATGAAAGACCATGCAGAACTAATCCAAATCCTAACAAATTTCATCTATCTTGAATCAAATAGAAAGACAAAGCCAACACAAAAAGAAAGAGTTCATAAAAATGTTGAATTTTATATAAGTTAACTCAAAAAAGTCTACACATTTCGTTATAAGTCGGAAATTGATTTCTGAGACTAAATTGTAAACTAGATAAACTCATCTTTAACAGAAAAAGTTTGAAAAATGTATTGTAATCACAAATAATATGTTCTAAGGCAATGCGTCTAGTAAAAATTGCATTTCTATGTACGTTGATTCAAGAAAATATGAAGGAAGTCAAATTTCACAATAGAAGAAGGATGAAAGACCATGCAGAACTAATCCAAATCCTAACAAATTTCATCTATCTTGAATCAAATAGAAAGACAAAGCCAACACAAAAAGAAAGAGTTCATAAAAATGTTGAATTTTATATACGTTAACTCATAAAAGTCTACACATTTCTTTATAAGTCGGAAATTGATTTCTGAGACTAAATTGTAAACTAGATAAACTCATCTTTAACAGAAAAACTTTGAAAAATGTACTGTAATTACAAATAATATGTTCTAAGGCAATGCGTCTAGTAAAAATTGCATTTCTATGTACATTGATTCAAGAAAATATGAAGGAAGTCAAATTTCACAATAGAAGAAGGATGAAAGACCATGCAGAACTAATCCAAATCCTAACAAATTTCATCTATCTTGAATCAAATAGAAAGACAAATCCAACACAACAAGAAAGAGTTCATAAAAATGTTGAATTTAATATACGTTAACTCAAAAAAGTCTACACATTTCGTTATAAGTCGGAAATTGGTTTCTGAGACTAAATTGTAATCTAGATAAACTCATCTTTAACAGAAAAAGTTTGAAAAATGTACAGTAATTACAATTAATATGTTATAAGGCAATACGTCTAGTAAAAATTGCATTTCTATGTACGTTGATTCAAGAAAATATGAAGGAAGTCAAATTTCACAATAGAAGAAGGATGAAAGACCATGCAGAACTAATCCAAATCCTAAAAAATTTCATCTATCTTGAATCAAATAGAAAGACAAAGCCAACACAAAAAGAAAGAGTTCATAAGAATGTTGAATTTTATATACGTTAACTCAAAAAAGTCTACACATTTCGTTATAAGTCGGAAATTGATTTCTGAGACTAAATTGTAAACTAGATAAACTCATCTTTAACAGAAAAAGTTTGAAAAATGTATTGTAATTATAAATAATATGTTCTAAGGCATTACGTCTACTAAAAATTGCATTTCTATGTACGTTGATTCAAGAAAATATGAAGGAAGTCAAATTTCACAATAGAAGAAGGATGAAAGACCATGCAGAACTAATCCAAATCCTAACAAATTTCATCTATCTTGAATCAAATAGAAAGACAAAGCCAACACAAAAAGAAAGAGTTCATAAGAATGTTGAATTTTATATACGTTAACTCAAAAAAGTCTACACATTTCGTTATAAGTCGGAAATTGATTTTTGAGACTAAATTGTAAACTAGATAAACTCATCTTTAACAGAAAAAGTTTGAAAAATGTATTGTAATTACAATTAATATGTTCTAAGGCAATACGTCTAGTAAAAATTGCATTTCTATGTACGTTGATTCAAGAAAATATGAAGGAAGTCAAATTTCACAATAGAAGAAGGATGAAAGACCATGTAGAACTAATCCAAATCCTAACAAATTTCATCTATCTTGAATCAAATAGAAAGACAAAGCCAACACAAAAAGAAAGAGTTCATAAAAATGTTGAATTTAATATACGTTAACTCAAAAAAGTCTACACACTTCGTTATAAGTCAGAAATTGATTACTCATCTTTAACTGAAAAAGTTTGAAAAATGTATTGTAATCACAAATAATATGTTCTAAGGCATTACGTCTACTAAAAATTGCATTTCTATGTACGTTGATTCAAGAAAATATGAAGGAAGTCAAATTTCACAATAGAAGAAGGATGAAAGACCATGCAAAATTAATCCAAATACAAAGCCAACACAAAAAGAAAGAGTTCATAAAAATGTTGAATTTTATATACGTTAACTCAAAAAAGTCTACCCATTTCGTTATAAGTCGGAAATTGATTTCTGAGACTAAATTGTAAACTAGATAAACTCATCTTTAAAAGAAAAAGTTTGAAAAATGTATTGTAATTACAATTAATATGTTCTAAGGCAATACTTCTAGTAAAAATTGTATTTCTATGTACGTTGATTCAAGAAAATATGAAGGAAGTCAAATTTCACAATAGAAGAAGGTTGAAAGACCAAGAAGAACTAATCCAAATCCTAACAAAATTCATCTATCTTGAATCAGATAGAAAGACAAAGCCAATACAAAAATAAAGAGTTCATAAATATGTTGAACTTTATATACGTTAAGTCAAAATAGTCTACACACTTGGTTATAAGTCGGAAGTTGATTTCTGAGACTAAATTGTATACTAGATAAATTCATCTTTAACAGAAAAAGTTTGAAAAATATATCATAATTACAATTAATATGTTCCAAGGTAATACCTCTAATAAAAATTTCATTTCTATGTACGTTGATTCAAGAAAATATCAAGGAAGTCAAATTTCACAATAGAAGAAAGATGAAAGATCATGCAGAACTAATCCAAATCCTAACAAATTTCATCTATCTTGAATCAAATAGAAAGACAAAGCCAACACAAAAAGACAGAGTTCATAAAAATGTTGAATTTAATATACGTTAACTCAAAAAAGTCTACACACTTCGTTATCAGTCGGAAATTGATTTCTTAGACTAAATTGTAAACTAGATAAACTCATCTTTAACTGAAAAAGTTTGAAAAATGTATTGTAATCACAAATAATTTGTTCTAAGGCATTACGTCTACTAAAAATTGCATTTCTATGTACGTTGATTCAGGAAAATATGAAGGAAGTAAAATTTCACAATAGAAGAAGGATGAAAGACCATGCAGAACTAATCCGAATCCTAGAAAATTTCATCTATCTTTAATCAAATAGAAAGACAAATCCAACACAAAAAGAAAGAGTTCATAAAAATGTTGAATTTTATATACCTCAACTCAAAAAAGTCTACATATTTCGTTATAAGTCGGAAATTGATTTCTGAGACTAAATTGTAACCTAGATAAACTCATCTTTAACTGAAAAAGTTTGAAAAATGTATTTTAATCACAAATAATATGTTCTAAGGCATTACGTCTACTAAAAATTGCATTTCTATGTACGTTGATTTAAGAAAATATGAAGGAAGTAAAATTTCACAATAGAAGAAGGATGAAAGACCATGCAGAACTAATCCGAATCCTAACAAATTTCATCTATCTTGAATCAAATAGAAAGACAAATCCAACACAAAAAGAAAGAGTTCATAAAAATGTTGAATTTTATATACGTTAACTCAAAAAAGTCTACATATTTCGTTATAAGTCGGAAATTGATTTCTGAGACTAAATTGTAAACTAGATAAACTCATCTTTAAAAGAAAAAGTTTGAAAAATGTATTGTAATTACAATTAATATGTTCTAAGGCAATACTTCTAGTAAAAATTGCATTTCTATGTGTGTTGATTCAAGAAAATAGGAAGGAAGTCAAATTTCACAATAGAAGAAGGTTGAAAGACCAAGCAGAACTAATCCAAATCCTAACAAATTTCATCTATCTTGAATCAGATAGAAAGACAAAGCCAATACAAAAATAAAGAGTTCATAAATATGTTGAACTTTATATACGTTAACTCAAAATAGTCTACACACTTCGTTATAAGTCGGAAGTTGATTTCTGAGACTAAACTGTAAACTAGATAAACTCATCTTAATAGAAAAAGTTTGAAAAATGTATTGTAAATACACTTAATATGTTCTAACGTAATACGTCTAGTAAAATTTGCATTTCTATGTACGTTGATTCAAGAAAATATGAAGGAAGTCAAATTTCACAATAGAAGAAGGATGAAAGACCATGCAAAACTAATCCAAATCCTAACAAATTTCATCTATCTTGATTCAAATAGAAAGACAAAGCCAACACAAAAATAAAGAGTTCATAAAAATATTGAATTTAATATACGCTAAATCAAAAAAGTCTACACACTTTGTTATACGTCGGAATTGATTTCTGAGACTAAATTGTAAACTAGATAATCACATCTGTAACTGAAAAGTTTGAAAAATGTATTGTAATTACAATTAATATGTTCTAAGGAAATACGTCTAGCAAAAATTGCATTTCTATGTACGTTGATTCAAGAAAATATGAAGGAAGTCAAATTTCACAATAGAAGAAGGATAAAAGACCATGCAAAATTAATCCAAATCCTAACAAATTTCATCTATCTTGAATCAGATAGAAAGCCAAAGCCAACACAAAAAGAAAGAGTTCATAAAAATGTTGAATTTTATATTCCTTAACTCAAAAAAGTCTACACATTTCGTTATAAGTCGGAAATTGATTTCTGAGACTAAATTGTAAACTAGATTAACTCATCTTTAAAAGAAAAAGTTTGAAAAATGTATTGTAATTACAATTAATATGTTCTAAGGCAATACTTCTAGTAAAAATTGCATTTCTATGTGCATTGATTCAAGAAAATATGAAGGAAGTCAAATTTCACAATAGAAGAAGGTTGAAAGACCAAGCAGAACTAATCCAAATCCTAACAAATTTCATCTATCTTGAATCAGATAGAAAGACAAAGCCAATACAAAAATAAAGAGTTCATAAATATGTTGAACTTTATATACGTTAACTCAAAATAGTCTACACACTTCGTTATAAGTCGGAAGTTGATTTCTGAGACTAAATTGTATACTAGATAAATTCATCTTTAACAGAAAAAGTTTGAAAAATATATCGTAATAACAATTAATATGTTCCAAGGTAATACCTCTAATACAAATTTCATTTCTATGTACGTTGATTCAAGAAAATATCAAGGAAGTCAAATTTCACAATAGAAGAAAGATGAAAGATCATGCAGAATTAATCCAAATCCTAACAAATTTCATCTATCTTAAATCAAATAGAAAGACAAAGCCAACATTAAAAGAAAGAGTTCATAAAAATGTTGAATTTTATGTGCATTAACTCAAAAAAGTCTACACATTTCGTTATAAGTCGGAAATTGATTTCTGAGACTAAATTGTAAACTAGATAAACTCATCTTTAACTGAAAAAGTATGAAAAATGTATTGTAATCACAAATAATATGTTTCTAAGGCATTACGTCTACTAAAAATTGCATTTCTATGTACGTTGATTCAACAAAATATGAAGGAAGTCAAATTTCACAATAGAAGAAAGATGAAAGATCATGCAGAACTAATCCAAATCCTAACAAATTTCATCTATCTTGAATCAAATAGAAAGACAAAGCCAACATAAAAAGAAAGAGTTCATAAAAATGTTGAATTTTATATACATTAACTCAAAAAAAGTCTACACATTTCGTTATAAGTCGGAAATTGATTTCTGAGGCTAAATTGTAAACTAGATAAACTCATCTTAAAAAAAAAAGTTTGAAAAATGTATTTTAATTACAATTAATATGTTCTAAGGCAATACGTTTAGTAAAAATTGCATTTTTATGTGCGTTGATTCAAGAAAATGTGAAGGAAGTCAAATTTCACAATAGAAGAAGGATGAAAGACCATGCAGAAATAATCTAAATCCTAACAAATTTCATCTATCTTGAATCAAATAGAAATACAAAGCCAACACAAAAAGAAAGAGTTCATAAAATGTTAAATTTTATATACGTTAACTCAAAAAAGTATACATATTTCGTTATAAGTCGGAAATTGATTTCTGAGACTAAATTGTAAACTAGATAAACTCATCTTTAACAGAAAAAGTTTGAAAAATGTATTTTAATCACAAATAATATGTTCTAAGGCATTACGTCTACTAAAAATTGCATTTCTATGTACGTTGATTCAAGAAAATATGAAGGAAGTAAAATTTCACAATAGAAGAAGGATGAAAGACCATGCAGAACTAATCCGAATCCTAACAAATTTCATCTATCTTGAATCAAATAGAAAGACAAATCCAACACAAAAAGAAAGAGTTCATAAAAATGTTGAATTTTATATACGTTAACTCAAAAAAGTCTACATATTTCGTTATAAGTCGGAAATTGATTTCTGAGACTAAATTGTAAACTAGATAAACTCATCTTTAAAAGAAAATGTTTGAAAAATGTATTGTAATTACAATTAATATGTTCTAAGGCAATACTTCTAGTAAAAATTGCATTTCTATGTGCGTTGATTCAAGAAAATATGAAGGAAGTCAAATTTCACCATAGAAGAAGGTTGAAAGACCAAGCAGAACTAATCCAAATCCTAACAAATTTCATCTATCTTGAATCAGATAGAAAGACAAAGCCAATACAAAAATAAAGAGTTCATAAATATGTTGAACTTTATATACGTTAACTCAAAATAGTCTACACACTTCGTTATAAGTCGGAAGTTGATTTCTGAGACTAAACTGTAAACTAGATAAACTCATCTTAATAGAAAAAGTTTGAAAAATGTATGGTAAATACAATTAATATGTTCTAACGTAATACGTCTAGTAAAATTTGCATTTCTATGTACGTTGATTCAAGAAAATATGAAGGAAGTCAAATTTCACAATAGAAGAAGGATGAAAGACCATGCAAAACTAATCCAAATACTAACAAATTTCATCTATCTTGAATCATATAGAAAGACAAAGCCAACACCAAAAGAAAGAGTTCATAAAAATGTTTAATTTAATATAAGTTAACTCAAAAAAGTGTACAGACTTCGTTATAAGTCGAAAATTGATTTCTGAGACTAAATTGTAAACTAGATAAACTCATCTTTAACTGAAAAAGTATGAAAAATGTATTGTAATCACAAATAATATGTTCTAAGGCATTACGTTTACTAAAAATTGCATTTCTATGTACGTTGATTCAAGAAAATATGAAGGAAGTCAAATTTCACAATAGAAGAAGGATGAAAGACCAAGAAGAACAATCCAAATCCTAATAAATTTCATCTATCTTGAATCAAATAGAAAGACAAAGCCAACACAAAAAGAAAGAGTTCATAAAAATGTTGAATTTTATATACATTAACTCAAAAAAGTCTACACATTTCGTTATAAGTCGGAAATTGATTTCTGAGACTAAATTGTAAACTAGATAAACTCATCTTTAAAAGAAAAAGTTTGAAAAATGTATTGTAATTACAATTAATATGTTCTAAGGCAATACGTCTAGTAAAAATTGCATTTCTATGTACGTTGATTCAAGAAAATATGAAGGAAGTCAAATTTCACAATAGAAGAAGGATGAAAGACCGTGCAAAACTAATCCAAATCCTAACAAATTTCATCTATCTTGAATCAAATAGAAAGGCAAAGCAAACACAAAAAGAAAGAGTTCATAAAAATGTTGAGTTTAATATACGTTAACACAAAAAAGCCTACACACTTCGTTATAAGTCGAAATTGATTTATGAGACTAAATTGTAAACTAGATAAACTCATATTTAACAGAAAAAGTTTAAAAAATGTATTGTAATTACAATTAATATGTTCTAAGGCAATACGTCTAGTGAAAATTGCATTTCTATGTACGTTGATTCAAGAAAATATGAAGGAAGTCTAATTTCACAATACAAGAAGGATGAAAGACCATTCAGAACTAATCCAAATCCTAACAAATTTCATCTATCTTGAATCCAATAGAAATACAAAGCCAACACAAAAAGAAAGAGTTCATAAAAATGTTGAATTTTATATACATTAACTCAAAAAAGTCTACACATTTCGTTATAAGTCGGAAATTGATTTCTGAGACTAAATTGTAAACTAGATAAACTCATCTTTAAAAGAAAAAGTTTGAAAAATGTATTGTAATTACAATTAATATGTTCTAAGGCAATACGTCTAGTAAAAATTGCATTTCTATGTACGTTGATTCAAGAAAATATGAAGGAAGTCAAATTTCACAATAGAAGAAGGATGAAAGACCATGCAAAACTAATCCAAATCCTAACAAATTTCATCTATCTTGAATCAAATAGAAATACAAAGCCAACACAAAAAGAAAGAGTTCATAAAAATGTTGAATTTAATATACGTTAACTCAAATAAGTCTACACACTTCGTTATAAGTCGGAATTTCTGAGACTAAATTGTAAACTAGATAAACTCATCTTTAACTGAAAAAGTTTGAAAAATGTATTGTAATCACAAATAATATGTTCTAAGGCATTACGTCTACTAAAAATTGCATTTCTATGTGCGATGATTCAAGAAAATATGAAGGAAGTCAAATTGATTTTTGAGACTAAATTGTAAACTAGATAAAATCATCTTTAACAGAAAAAGTTTGAAAAATGTATTGTAATTACAATTAATATGTTCTAAGGCAACACGTCTAGTAAAAATTGCATTTCTATGTACGTTGATTCAAGAAAATATGAAGGAAGTCAAATTTCACAATAGAAAAGGATGAAAGACCATGCAAAACTAATCCAAATCCTAACAAATTTCATCTATCTTGAATCAAATAGAAAGACAAAGCCAACACAAAAAGAAAGAGTTCATAAAAATGTTGAATTTAATATACGTTAACTCAAAATAGTCTACACACTTCGTTATAAGTCAGAAATTGATTACTCATCTTTAACTGAAAAAGTTTTAAAAATGTATTGTAATCACAAATAATATGTTCTAAGGCATTACGTCTACTAAAAATTGCATTTCTATGTACGTTGATTCAAGAAAATATGAAGGAAGTCAAATTTCACAATAGAAGAAGGATGAAAGACCATGTAGAACTAATCCAAATCCTAACAAATTTCATCTATCTTGAATCAAATAGAAGACAAAGCCAACACAAAAAGAAAGAGTTCATAAAAATGTTGAATTTTATATACGTTAACTCAAAAAAGTCTACACATTTCGTTATAAGTCCGAAATTGATTTCTGAGACTAAATTGTAAACTAGATAAACTCATCTTTAACAGAAAAAGTTTGAAAAATGCATTGTAATTACAATTAATATGTTCTAAGGCAATACTTCTAGTAAAAGTTGCATTTCTATATGCGTTGATTCAAGAAAATATGAAGGAAGTCAAATTTCACAATAGAAGAAGGTTGAAAGACCAAGCAGAACTAATCCAAATCCTAACAAATTTCATCTATCTTGAATCAGATAGAAAGACAAAGCCAATACAAAAATAAAGAGTTCATAAATATGTTGAACTTTATATACGTTAACTCAAAATAGTCTACACACTTCGTTATAAGTCGGAAGTTGATTTCTGAGACTAAATTGTATACTAGATAAATTCATCTTTAACATAAAAAGTTTGAAAAATATATTGTAATTACAATTAATATGTTCCAAGGTAATACCTCTAATAAAAATTTCATTTCTATGTATGTTGATTCAAGAAAATATCAAGGAAGTCAAATTTCACAATAGAAGAAAGATGAAAGATCATGCAGAACTAATCCAAATCCTAACAAATTTCATCTATCTTGAATCAAATAGAAAGACAAAGCCAACATAAAAAGAAAGAGTTCATAAAAATGTTGAATTTTATATACGTTAACTCAAAAAAGTCTACACATTTCGTTATAAGTCGGAAATTGATTTCTGAGACTAAATTGTAAACTAGATAAACTCATCTTTAACAGAAAAAGTTCGAAAAATGTATTGTAATTACAATTAATGTGTTCTAAGGCAATACGTCTAGTAAAAATTGCATTTCTATGTACGTTGATTCAAGAAAATATGAAGGAAGTCAAATTTAACAATAGAAGAAGGTTGAAAGACCATGTAGAACTAATCCAAATCCTAACAAATTTCTTCTATCTGGAATCAAATAGAAAGACAAAGTTACACAAAAAGAAAGAGTTCATTAGAATGTTGAATTTTATATACGTTAACTCGAAAATTCTTTATAAGTCGGAAATTGATTTCTGAGACTAAATTGTAAACTAGATAAACTCATCTTTAACAGAAAAAGTTTGGAAAATGTATTGTAATTATAATTAATATGTTCTAAGGCAATACGTCTAGTAAAAATTGCATTTCCATGTACGTTGATTCAAGAAAATATGAAGGAAGTCAAATTTCACAATAGAAGAATGATGAAAGACCATGCAGAACTAATCCAAATCCTAACAAATTTCATCTATCTTGAATCAAATAGAAAGACAAAGCCAATATAAAAAGAAAGAGTTCATTAAAATGCTGAATTTTATATACGTTAACTCAAAAAAGTCTACACATTTCGTTATAAGTCGGAAATTGATTTCTGAGACTAAATTGTAAACTAGATAAACTCATCTTTAACAGAAAAAGTTTGAAAAATGTATTGTAATTATAATTAATATGTTCTAAGGCAATACTTCTAGTAAAAATTGCATTTCTATGTGCGTTGATTCAAGAAAATATGAAGGAAGTCAAATTTCACAATAGAAGAAGGTTGAAAGACCAAGCAAAACTAATCCAAATCCTAACAAATTTCATCTATCTTGAATCAGATAGAAAGACAAAGCCAATACAAAAATAAAGAGTTCATAAATATGTTGAACTTTATATACGTTAACTCAAAATATTCTACACACTTCGTTATAAGTCGGAAGTTGATTTCTGAGACTAAATTGTAAACTAGATAAACTCATCTTTAACAGAAAAAGTTTGAAAAATGTATTGTAAATACAATTAATATGTTCTAACGCAATACGTCTAGTAAAATTTGCATTTCTATGTACGTTGATTCAAGAAAATATGAAGGAAGTCAAATTTCACAATAGAAGAAGGATGAAAGACCATGCAAAACTAATCCAAATCCTAAAAAATTTCATCTATCTTGATTCAAATAGAAAGACAAAGCCAACACAAAAAGAAAGAGTTCATAAAAATGTTGAATTTAATATACGTTAAATCAAAAAAGTCTACACACTTTGTTATACGTCGGAATTGATTTCTGAGACTAAATTGTAAACTAGATAAACTCATCTTTAAAAGAAAAAGTTTGAAAAATGTATTGTAATTACAATTAATATGTTCTAAGGCAATACTTCTAGTAAAAATTGCATTTCTATGTGCGTTGATTCAAGAAAATATGAAGGAAGTCAAATTTCACAATAGAAGAAGGTTGAAAGACCAAGCAAAACTAATCCAAATCCTAACAAATTTCATCTATCTTGAATCAGATAGAAAGACAAAGCCAATACAAAAATAAAGAGTTCATAAATATGTTGAACTTTATATACGTTAACTCAAAATAGTCTACACACTTCGTTATAAGTCGGAAGTTGATTTCTGAGACTAAATTGTAAACTAGATAAACTCATCTTTAACAGAAAAAGTTTGAAAAATGTATTGTAAATACAATTAATATGTTCTAACGCAATACGTCTAGTAAAATTTGCATTTCTATGTACGTTGATTCAAGAAAATATGAAGGAAGTCAAATTTCACAATAGAAGAAGGATGAAAGACCATGCAAAACTAATCCAAATCCTAAAAAATTTCATCTATCTTGATTCAAATAGAAAGACAAAGCCAGCACAAAAAGAAAGAGTTCATATACGTTAACTCAAAAAAGTCTACATATTTCGTTATAAGTCGGAAATTGATTTCTGAGACTAAATTGTAAACTAGATAAACTCAGCTTTAACAGAAAAAGTTTGAAAAATGTATTGTAATTACAATTAATATGTTCTAAGACAATACGTCTAGCAAAAATTGCATTTCTATGTACGTTGATTCAAGAAAATATGAAGGAAGTCAAATTTCACAATAGGAGAAGGATGAAAGACCATGCAGAACTAATCCAAATCCTAACAAATTTCATTTTTCTTGAATCAAATAGAAAGACAAAGCCAGCACAAAAAGAAAGAGTTCATATACGTTAACTCAAAAAAGTCTACACATTTCGTTATAAGTCGGAAATTGATTTCTGAGACTAAATTGTAAACTAGATAAACTCATCTTTAACATAAAAAGTTTGAAAAATGTATTGTAAATACCATTAATATGTTCTAAGCCAATACGTCTAGTAAAATTTGCATTTATATGTACGTTGATTCAAGAAAATATGAAGGAAGTCAAATTTCACAATAGAAGAAGGATGAAAGACCATGCAAAACTAATCCAAATCCTAACAAATTTCATCTATCTTGAATCAAATAGAAAGACAAAGCCAACACAAAAAGACAGAGTTCATAAAAATGTTGAATTTAATATACGTTAACTCAAAAAAGTCTACATATTTTCGTTATAAGTCGGAAATTGATTTCTGAGACTAAATTGTAAACTAGATAAACTCATCTTTAACAGAAAAAGTTTGAAAAATGTATTGTAATTACAATTAATATGTTCTAAGGCATTACGTCTACTAAAAATTGCATTTCTATGTACGTTGATTAAAGAAAATATGAAGGAAGTCAAATTTCACAATAGAAGAAGGATAAAAGACCATGCAAAATTAATCCAAATCCTAACAAATTTCATCTATCTTGAATCAGATAGAAAGGCAAAGCCAACACAAAAAGAAAGAGTTCATAAAAATGTTGAATTTTATATTCGTTAACTCAAAAAAGTCTACACATTTCGTTATAAGTCGGAAATTGATTTCTGAGACTAAATTGTAAACTAGATAAACTCATCTTTAAAAGAAAAAGTTTGAAAAATGTATTGTAATTACAATTAATATGTTCTAAGGCAATACTTCTAGTAAAAATTGCATTTCTATGTGCGTTGATTCAAGAAAATATGAAGGAAGTCAAATTTCACAATAGAAGAAGGTTGAAAGACCAAGAAAAACTAATCCAAATCCTAACAAATTTCATCTATCTTGAATCAGATAGAAAGACAAAGCCAATACAAAAATAAAGAGTTCATAAATATGTTGAACTTTATATACGTTAACTCAAAATATTCTACACACTTCGTTATAAGTCGGAAATTGATTTCTGAGACTAAATTGTAAACTAGATAAACTCATCTTTAACAGAAAAAGTTTGAAAAATGTATTGTAAATACAATTAATATGTTCTAACGCAATACGTCTAGTAAAATTTGCATTTCTATGTACGTTGATTCAAGAAAATATGAAGGAAGTCAAATTTCACAATAGAAGAAGGATGAAAGACCATGCAAAACTAATCCAAATCCTAAAAAATTTCATCTATCTTGATTCAAATAGAAAGACAAAGCCAACACAAAAAGAAAGAGTTCATAAAAATGTTGAATTTAATATACGTTAAATCAAAAAAGTCTACACACTTTGTTATACGTCGGAATTGATTTTTGATACTAAATTGTAAACTAGATAATCACATCTTTAACTGAAAAAGTTTGAAAAATGTATTGTAATTACAATAAATATGTTCTAATGCAATACGTCTAGCAAAAATTGCATTTCTATGTACGTTGATTCAAGAAAATATGAAGGAAGTCAAATTTCACAATAGAAGAAGGATAAAAGACCATGCAAAATTAATCCAAATCCTAACAAATTTCATCTATCTTGAATCAGATAGAAAGCCAAAGCCAACACAAAAAGAAAGAGTTCATAAAAATGTTGAATTTTATATTCCTTAACTCAAAAAAGTCTACACATTTCGTTATAAGTCGAAAATTGATTTCTGAGACTAAATTGTAAACTAGATAAACTCATCTTTAAAAGAAAAAGTTTGAAAAATGTATTGTAATTACAATTCATATGTTCTAAGGCAATACTTCTAGTAAAAATTGCATTTCTATATGCGTTGATTCAAGAAAATATGAAGGAGGTTGAAAGACCAAGCAAAACTAATCCAAATCCTAACAAATTTCATCTATCTTGAATCAGATAGAAAGACAAAGCCAATACAAAAATAAAGAGTTCATAAATAAGTTGAACTTTATATACGTTAACTCAAAATAGTCTACACACTTCGTTATAAGTCGGAAGTTGATTTCTGAGACTAAATTGTATACTAGATAAATTCATCTTTAACAGAAAAAGTTTGAAAAATATATCGTAATAACAATTAATATGTTCCAAGGTAATGCCTCTAATAAAAATTTCATTTCTATGTACGTTGATTCAAGGAAATATCAAGGAAGTCAAATTTCACAATAGAAGAAGGATAAAAGACGATGCAAAATTAATCCAAATCCTAACAAATTTCATCTATCTTGAATCAGATAGAAAGGCAAAGCCAACACAAAAAGAAAGAGTTCATAAAAATGTTGAATTTTATATTCGTTAACTCAAAAAAGTCTACACATTTCGTTATAAGTCGGAAATTGATTTCTGAGACTAAATTGTAAACTAGATAAACTCATCTTTAAAAGAAAAAGTTTGAAAAATGTATTGTAATTACAATTAATATGTTCTAAGGCAATACTTCTAGTAAAAATTGCATTTCTATGTGCGTTGATTCAAGAAAATATGAAGGAAGTCAAATTTCACAATAGAAGAAGGTTGAAAGACCAAGCAAAACTAATCCAAATCCTAACAAATTTCATCTATCTTGAATCAGATAGAAAGACAAAGCCAATACAAAAATAAAGAGTTCATAAATATGTTGAACTTTATATACGTTAACTCAAAATAGTCTACACACTTCGTTATAAGTCGGAAGTTGATTTCTGAGACTAAATTGTAAACTAGATAAACTCATCTTTAACAGAAAAAGTTTAAAAAATGTATTGTAAATACAATTAATATGTTCTAACGCAATACGTCTAGTAAAATTTGCATTTCTATGTACGTTGATTCAAGAAAATATGAAGGAAGTCAAATTTCACAATAGAAGAAGGATGAAAGACCATGCAAAACTAATCCAAATCCTAAAAAATTTCATCTATCTTGATTCAAATAGAAAGACAAAGCCAACACAAAAAGAAAGAGTTCATAAAAATGTTGAATTTAATATACGTTAAATCAAAAAAGTCTACACACTTTGTTATACGTCGGAATTGATTTCTGAGACTAAATTGTAAACTAGATAATCACATCTTTAACTGAAAAAGTTTGAAAAATGTATTGTAATTACAATAAATATGTTCTAAGGCAATACGTCTAGCAAAAATTGCATTTCTATGTACGTTGATTCAAGAAAATATGAAGGAAGTCAAATTTCACAATAGAAGAAGGATAAAAGACCATGCAAAATTAATCCAAATCCTAACAAATTTCATCTATCTTGAATCAGATAGAAAGCCAAAGCCAACACAAAAAGAAAGAGTTCATAAAAATGTTGAATTTTATATTCCTTAACTCAAAAAAGTCTACACATTTCGTTATAAGTCGGAAATTGATTTCTGAGACTAAATTGTAAACTAGATAAACTCATCTTTAAAAGAAAAAGTTTTAAAAATGTATTGTAATTACAATTCATATGTTCTAAGGCAATACTTCTAGTTAAAATTGCATTTCTATGTGCGTTGATTCAAGAAAATATGAAGGAGGTTGAAAGACCAAGCAAAACTAATCCAAATCCTAACAAATTTCATCTATCTTGAATCAGATAGAAAGACAAAGCCAATACAAAAATAAAGAGTTCATAAATAAGTTGAACTTTATATACGTTAACTCAAAATAGTCTACACACTTCGTTATAAGTCGGAAGTTGATTTCTGAGACTAAATTGTATACTAGATAAATTCATCTTTAACAGAAAAAGTTTGAAAAATATATCGTAATAACAATTAATATGTTCCAAGGTAATACCTCTAATAAAAATTTCATTTCTATGTACGTTGATTCAAGAAAATATCAAGGAAGTCAAATTTCACAATAGAAGACGGATGAAAGACCATGCAAAATTAATCCAAATCCTAACAAATTTCATCTATCTTGAATCAGATAGAAAGACAAAGCCAATACAAAAATAAAGAGTTCATAAAAATGTTGAATTTTATATACATTAACTCAAAAACGTCTACACACTTCGTTATAAGTCGGAAGTTGATTTCTGAGACTAAATTGTATACTAGATAAATTCATCTTTAACAGAAAAAGTTTGAAAAATATATCGTAATAACAATTAATATGTTCCAAGGTAATACCTCTAATAAAAATTTCATTTCTATGTACGTTGATTCAAGAAAATATCAAGGAAGTCAAATTTCACAATAGAAGAAAGATGAAAGATCATGCAGAATTAATCCAAATCTTAATAAATTTCATCTATCTTAAATCAAATAGAAAGACAAAGCCAACATAAAAAGAAAGAGTTCATAAAAATGTTGAATTTTATGTGCATTAACTCAAAAAAGTCTACACATTTCGTTATAAGTCGGAAATTGATTTCTGAGACTAAATTGTAAACTAGATAAACTCATCTTTAACTGAAAAAGTATGAAAAATGTATTGTAATCACAAATAATATGTTCTAAGGCATTACGTCTACTAAAAATTGCATTTCTATGTACGTTGATTCAAGAAAATATGAAGGAAGTCAAATTTCACAATAGAAGAAAGATGAAAGATCATGCAGAATTAATCCAAATCCTAACAAATTTCATCTATCTTGAATCAAATAGAAAGACAAAGCCAACATAAAAAGAAAGAGTTCATAAAAATGTTGAATTTTATATACATTAACTCAAAAAAGTCTACACATTTCGTTATAAGTCGGAAATTGATTTCTGAGGCTAAATTGTAAACTAGATAAACTCATCTTTAAAAAAAAAAGTTTGAAAAATGTATTTTAATTACAATTAATATGTTCTAAGGCAATACGTTTAGTAAAAATTGCATTTTTATGTGCGTTGATTCAAGAAAATATGAAGGAAGTCAAATTTCACAATAGAAGAAGGATGAAAGACCATGCAGAAATAATCTAAATCCTAACAAATTTCATCTATCTTGAATCAGATAGAAAGACAAAGCCAATACAAAAATAAAGAGTTCATAAATATGTTGAACTTTATATACGTTAACTCAAAATAGTCTACACACTTCGTTATAAGTCGGAAGTTGATTTCTGAGACTAAATTGTATACTAGATAAATTCATCTTTAACATAAAAAGTTTGAAAAATATATCGTAATAACAATTAATATGTTCCAAGGTAATACCTCTAATAAAAATTTCATTTCTATGTACGTTGATTCAAGAAAATATGAAGGAAGTTAAATTTCACAATAGGAGAAGGATGAAAGACCATGCAGAACTAATCTAAATCCTAACAAATTTCATCTATCTTGAATCAAATAGAAAGACAAAGCCAACATAAAAAGAAAGAGTTCATAAAAATGTTGAATTTTATATACGTTAACTCAAAAAAGTCTACACACTTCGTTATAAGTCGGAAATTGATTTCTGAGACTAAATTGTAAACTAGATAAACTCATCTTTGACAGAAAAAGTTTGAAAAATGTATTGTAATTACAATTAATACGTTCTAAGGCAATACGTCTAGTAAAAATTGCATTTCTATGTACGTTGATTCAAGTAAATACGAAGGAAGTCAAATTTCACAATAGAAGAAGGAGGAAAGACCATGCCGAATTAACCCAAATCCTAACAAATTTCATCTATGTTGAATCAAATAGAAAGACAAAGCCAACACAAAAAGAAAGAGTTAATAAAAATGTTGAATTTAATATACGTTAACTCAAAAAAGCCTACACACTTCGTTATAAGTCGGAAATTGATTTCTGAGACTAAATTGTAAACTAGATAAACTCTTCTTTAACTGAAAAAGTTTGAAAAATGTATTGTAATAACAAATAATATGTTCTAAGGCATTAAGTCTACTAAAAATTGCATTTATATGTACGTTGATTCAAGAAAATATGAAGGAAGTCAAATTTCACAACAGAAGAAGGATGAAAGACCATGCAGAAGTAACCCAAATCCTAACAAATTTCATCTATCTTGAATCAAATAGAAATTCAAAGCCAACACAAAAAGAAAGAGTTCATAAAAATGTTGAATTTTATATACGTTAACTCAAAAAAGTCTACACATTTCGTTATAAGTCGGAAATTGATTTCTGAGACTAAATTGTAAACTAGATAAACTCATCTTTAACTGAAAAAGTTTGAAAAATGTATTGTAATCACAAATAATATGTTCTAAGGCATTACGTCTACTAAAAATTGCATTTCTATGTACGTTGATTCAAGAAAATATGAAGGAAGTCAAATTTCACAATAGAAGAAGGTTGAAAGACCAAGCAGAACTAATCCAAATCCTAACAAATTTCATCTATCTTGAATCAGATAGAAAGGAATGCACATTGTTATTAGATCAGATTCTACAAGTGTGTTGAAGGCTTTGGTAGAAGATAACGTTCCTTGGTTTGCTAGGCAAAGATGGATGGAAGTTAAAGGTTTATATGGTTCAATTCGTTTTGAACATTCTTTTAGGGAGGCAAATTTTGCAGCTGATGCAATGGCAAAGCGTGGTTGTTTACTAGAGGACGGGGTTGGTTTTCACTTTGAAGGTCGACCAGTTTTTTTAAGTTCTATTGAGTTTCCAAATGTAATTTATTATCGTTTTAGATAGGTTTTAGGAGTTTTTTAGGGGTTTCTCTGATCCCTTTTCTCCTTCACCTATCTTTTAAATATCTTTTTTTATCAATATATTATCTTGACTTAGCAAAAAAAAAACAGATAGAAAGACAAAGCCAATACAAAAATAAAGAGTTCATAAATATGTTGAACTTTATATACGTTAACTCAAAATAGTCTACACAGTTCGTTATAAGTCGGAAGTTGATTTCTGAGACTAAATTGTATACTAGATAAATTCATCTTTAACAGAAAAAGTTTGAAAAATGTATTGTACTTACAAATAATATGTTCTAAGGAAATACGTTTAATTTAAATCCTAAAAAAGTTTGAAAAAGTTTGAAAAATGTATTGTGCGTTGATTCAAGAAAATATGAAGGAAGTCAAATTTCACAATAGAAGAAGGATGAAAGACCATGCAGAACTAATCTAAATCCTAAAAAATTTCATCTATCTTGAATCATATAGAAAGACAAAGCCAACACAAAAAGAAAGAGTTCATAAAAATGTTTAATTTAATATACGTTAACTCAAAAAAGTCTACACACTTCGTTATAAGTCGGAAATTGATTTCTGAGACTAAATTGTAAACTAGATAAACTCATCTTTAACTGAAAAAGTATGAAAAATGTATTGTAATCACAAATAATATGTTCTAAGGCATTACGTCTACTAAAAATTGCATTTCTATGTACGTTGATTCAAGAAAATATGAAGGAAGTCAAATTTGAAAATAGAAGAAGGATGAAAGACCAAGAAGAACAATCCAAATCCTAACAAATTTCATCTATCTTGAGTCAAATAGAAAGACAAAGCCAACACAAAAAGAAAGAGTTCATAAAAATGTTGAATTTTATATACGTTAACTCAAAAAAGTCTACACACTTTGTTATACATCTGACACTTATTTCTGAGACTAAATTGTAAACTAGATAAACTCATCTTTAACAGAAAAAGTTTGAAAAATGTATTGTAATCACAAATAATATGTTCTAAGGCAATACGTCTAGTAAAAATTGCATTTCTATGTACGTTAATTCAAGAAAATATGAAGGAAGCCAAATTTCACAATAGAAGAAGGATGAAAGACCAGCCAGAACTAATTCAAATAGTAACAAAATTCATCTATTTGAATCAAATATGAAAGACAATTCCAATACAAAAATAAAGAGTTCATAAAAATGTTGATTTTTATATACGTTAACTCAAAAAAGTCTACACATTTCGTTATAAGTCGGAAATTGATTTCTGAGACTAAATTGTAAACTAGATAAACTCATCTTTAACAGAAAAAGTTTGAAAAATGTATTGTAAATACAATTAATATTTTCTAAGGCAATACGTCTTGTAAAAATTGCATTTCTATGTGCGTTGATTCAAGAAAATATGAAGGAAGTCAAATTTCACAATAGAAAAGGATGAAAGACCACGCAAAACTAATCCAAATCCTAAAAAATTTCATCTATCTTGAATCAAATAGAAAGACAAATCCAACACAAAAAGAAAGAGTTCATAAAAATGTTGAATTTAATATACGTTAAATCAAAAAAGTCTACACACTTCGTTATAAGTCGAAAATTGATTTCTGAGACTAAATTGTAAACTAGATAAACTCATCTTTAACTGAAAAAGTTTGAAAAATGTATTGTAATCACAAATAATATGTTCTAAGGCATTACGTCTACGAAAAATTGCATTTATATGTACGTTGATTCAAGAAAATATGAAGGAAGTCAAATTTCACAATAGAAGAATGTTGAAAGACCAAGCAGAACTAATCCAAATCCTAACAAATTTCATCTATCTTGAATCAGATAGAAAGACAAAGCCAATACAAAAATAAAGAGTTCATAAATATGTTCAACTTTATATACGTTAACTCAAAATAGTCTACACACTTCGTTATAAGTCGGAAGTTGATTTCTGAGACTAAATTGTATACTAGATAAATTCATCTTTAACAGAAAAAGTTTGAAAAATATATTGTAATTACAATTAATATGTTCCAAGGTAATACCTCTAATAAAAATTTCATTTCTATGTATGTTGATTCAAGAAAATATCAAGGAAGTCAAATTTCACAATAGAAGAAAGATGAAGGATCATGCAGAACTAATCCAAATCCTAACAAATTTCATCTATCTTGAATCAAATAGAAAGACAAAGCCAACATAAAAAGAAAGAGTTCATAAAAATGTTGAATTTTATATACATTAACTCAAAAAAGTCTACACATTTCGTTATAAGTCGGAAATTGATTTCTGAGACTAAATTGTAAACTAGATAAACTCATCATGAAAAAAAAAAGTTTGAAAAATGTATTGTAATTACAATTAATATGTTCTAAGGCAATACGTTCAGTAAAAATTGCATTTTTATGTGCGTTGATTCTAGAAAATATGAAGGAAGTCAAATTTCACAATATAAGAAGGATGAAAGACCATGCAGAACTAATCTAAATCCTAACAAATTTCATCTATCTTGAATCAAATAGAAAGACAAAGCCAACACAAAAAGAAAGAGTTCATAAAATGTTGAATTTTATATACGTTAACTCAAAAAAGTCTACACATTTCGTTATAAGTCGGAAATTGATTTCTGAGACTAAATTATAAACTAGATAAACTCATCTTTAACAGAAAAAGTTTGAAAAATGTATTGTAATTACAATTAATATGTTCTTAGGCAATACGTCTAGTGAAAATTGCATTTCTATGTACGTTGATTCAAGAAAATATGAAGGAAGTCAAATTTCACAATAGAAGAAGGCTGAAAGACCATGCAGAACTAATCCAAATCCTAACAAATTTCATCTATCTTGTCAAATAGAAAGACAAATCCAACACAAAAAGAAAGAGTTCATAAAATTGATGAATTTTATATACGTTGACTCAAAAAAGTCTACACATTTCATTATAAGTTGGAAATTGAATTCTGAGACTAAATTGTAAACTAAAAAAACTCATCTTTAACAGAAAAAGTTCGAAAAATGTATTGTAGTAACAATTAATATGTTCTAAGGCAATACGTCTAGTAAAAATTGCATTTCTATGTACGTTGATTCAAGAAAATATGAAGGAAGTCAAATTTCACAATAGAAGAAGGACGAAAGACCATGCAGAACTAATCCAAATCCTAACAAATTTCATCTATCTTGAATCTGATAGAAAGACAAAGCCAACACAAAAAGAAAGAGTTCATAAAAATGTTAAATTTTATATACGTTAACTCAAAAAAGTCTACACATTTCGTTATAAGTCGGAAATTGATTTCTGAGACTAAATTGTAAACTAGATAAACTCATCTTTAACAGAAAAAGTTTGAAAAATGTATTGTAATCACAAATAATATGTTCTAAGGCATTACGTCTACTAAAAATTGCATTTCTATGTACGTTGATTCAAGAAAATATGAAGGAAGTCAAATTTCACAATAGAAGAAGGATGAAAGACCAAGAAGAACAATCCAAATCCTAATAAATTTCATCTATCTTGAATCAAATAGAAAGACAAAGCCAACACAAAAAGAAAGAGTTCATAAAAATGTTGAATTTTATATACATTAACTCAAAAAAGTCTACACATTTCGTTATAAGTCGGAAATTGATTTCTGAGACTAAATTATAAACTAGATAAACTCATCTTTAAAAAAAAAGTTTGAAAAATGTATTTTAATTACAATTAATATGTTCTAAGGCAATACGTTTAGTAAAAATTGCATTTTTATGTGCGTTGATTCAAGAAAATATGAAGGAAGTCAAATTTCACAATAGAAGAAGGATGAAAGACCATGCAGAACTAATCTAAATCCTAACAAATTTCATCTATCTTGAATCAAATAGAAAGACAAAGCCAACACAAAAAGAAAGAGTTCATAAAATGTTGAAATTTATATACGTTAACTCAAAAAAGTCTACATATTTCGTTATAAGTCGGAAATTGATTTCTGAGACTAAATTGTAAACTAGATAAACTCATCTTTAACTGAAAAAGTTTGAAAAATGTATTGTAATCACAAATAATATGTTCTAAGGCATTACGTCTACTAAAAATTGCATTTCTATGTACGTTGATTCAAGAAAATATGAAGGAAGTCAAATTTCACAATAGAAGAAGGTTGAAAGACCAAGCAGAACTAATCCAAATCCTAACAAATTTCATCTATCTTGAATCAGATAGAAAGGAATGCACATTGTTATTAGATCAGATTCTACAAGTGTGTTGAAGGCTTTGGTAGAAGATAACGTTCCTTGGTTTGCTAGGCAAAGATGGATGGAAGTTAAAGGTTTATATGGTTCAATTCGTTTTGAACATTCTTTTAGGGAGGCAAATTTTGCAGCTGATGCAATGGCAAAGCGTGGTTGTTTACTAGAGGACGGGGTTGGTTTTCACTTTGAAGGTCGACCAGTTTTTTTAAGTTCTATTGAGTTTCCAAATGTAATTTATTATCGTTTTAGATAGGTTTTAGGAGTTTTTTAGGGGTTTCTCTGATCCCTTTTCTCCTTCACCTATCTTGTAAATATCTTTTTTTATCAATATATTATCTTGACTTAGCAAAAAAAAAAAACAGATAGAAAGACAAAGCCAATACAAAAATAAAGAGTTCATAAATATGTTGAACTTTATATACGTTAACTCAAAATAGTCTACACAGTTCGTTATAAGTCGGAAGTTGATTTCTGAGACTAAATTGTATACTAGATAAATTCATCTTTAACAGAAAAAGTTTGAAAAATGTATTGTACTTACAAATAATATGTTCTAAGGAAATACGTTTAATTTAAATCCTAAAAAAGTTTGAAAAAGTTTGAAAAATGTATTGTGCGTTGATTCAAGAAAATATGAAGGAAGTCAAATTTCACAATAGAAGAAGGATGAAAGACCATGCAGAACTAATCTAAATCCTAAAAAATTTCATCTATCTTGAATCATATAGAAAGACAAAGCCAACACAAAAAGAAAGAGTTCATAAAAATGTTTAATTTAATATACGTTAACTCAAAAAAGTCTACACACTTCGTTATAAGTCGGAAATTGATTTCTGAGACTAAATTGTAAACTAGATAAACTCATCTTTAACTGAAAAAGTATGAAAAATGTATTGTAATCACAAATAATATGTTCTAAGGCATTACGTCTACTAAAAATTGCATTTCTATGTACGTTGATTCAAGAAAATATGAAGGAAGTCAAATTTGAAAATAGAAGAAGGATGAAAGACCAAGAAGAACAATCCAAATCCTAACAAATTTCATCTATCTTGAGTCAAATAGAAAGACAAAGCCAACACAAAAAGAAAGAGTTCATAAAAATGTTGAATTTTATATACGTTAACTCAAAAAAGTCTACACACTTTGTTATACATCTGACACTTATTTCTGAGACTAAATTGTAAACTAGATAAACTCATCTTTAACAGAAAAAGTTTGAAAAATGTATTGTAATCACAAATAATATGTTCTAAGGCAATACGTCTAGTAAAAATTGCATTTCTATGTACGTTAATTCAAGAAAATATGAAGGAAGCCAAATTTCACAATAGAAGAAGGATGAAAGACCAGCCAGAACTAATTCAAATAGTAACAAAATTCATCTATTTGAATCAAATATGAAAGACAATTCCAATACAAAAATAAAGAGTTCATAAAAATGTTGATTTTTATATACGTTAACTCAAAAAAGTCTACACATTTCGTTATAAGTCGGAAATTGATTTCTGAGACTAAATTGTAAACTAGATAAACTCATCTTTAACAGAAAAAGTTTGAAAAATGTATTGTAAATACAATTAATATTTTCTAAGGCAATACGTCTTGTAAAAATTGCATTTCTATGTGCGTTGATTCAAGAAAATATGAAGGAAGTCAAATTTCACAATAGAAAAGGATGAAAGACCACGCAAAACTAATCCAAATCCTAAAAAATTTCATCTATCTTGAATCAAATAGAAAGACAAATCCAACACAAAAAGAAAGAGTTCATAAAAATGTTGAATTTAATATACGTTAAATCAAAAAAGTCTACACACTTCGTTATAAGTCGAAAATTGATTTCTGAGACTAAATTGTAAACTAGATAAACTCATCTTTAACTGAAAAAGTTTGAAAAATGTATTGTAATCACAAATAATATGTTCTAAGGCATTACGTCTACGAAAAATTGCATTTATATGTACGTTGATTCAAGAAAATATGAAGGAAGTCAAATTTCACAATAGAAGAATGTTGAAAGACCAAGCAGAACTAATCCAAATCCTAACAAATTTCATCTATCTTGAATCAGATAGAAAGACAAAGCCAATACAAAAATAAAGAGTTCATAAATATGTTCAACTTTATATACGTTAACTCAAAATAGTCTACACACTTCGTTATAAGTCGGAAGTTGATTTCTGAGACTAAATTGTATACTAGATAAATTCATCTTTAACAGAAAAAGTTTGAAAAATATATTGTAATTACAATTAATATGTTCCAAGGTAATACCTCTAATAAAAATTTCATTTCTATGTATGTTGATTCAAGAAAATATCAAGGAAGTCAAATTTCACAATAGAAGAAAGATGAAGGATCATGCAGAACTAATCCAAATCCTAACAAATTTCATCTATCTTGAATCAAATAGAAAGACAAAGCCAACATAAAAAGAAAGAGTTCATAAAAATGTTGAATTTTATATACATTAACTCAAAAAAGTCTACACATTTCGTTATAAGTCGGAAATTGATTTCTGAGACTAAATTGTAAACTAGATAAACTCATCTTGAAAAAAAAAAGTTTGAAAAATGTATTGTAATTACAATTAATATGTTCTAAGGCAATACGTTTAGTAAAAATTGCATTTTTATGTGCGTTGATTCTAGAAAATATGAAGGAAGTCAAATTTCACAATATAAGAAGAATGAAAGACCATGCAGAACTAATCTAAATCCTAACAAATTTCATCTATCTTGAATCAAATAGAAAGACAAAGCCAACACAAAAAGAAAGAGTTCATAAAATGTTGAATTTTATATACGTTAACTCAAAAAAGTCTACATATTTCGTTATAAGTCGGAAATTGATTTCTGCGACTAAATTGTAAACTAGATAAACTCATCTTTAACAGAAAAAGTTTGAAAAATATATTGTAACTACAATTAATATGTTCCAAGGTAATACCTCTAATAAAAATTTCATTTCCATGTACGTTGATTCTAGAAAATATCAAGGAAGTCAAATTTCACAATAGAAAAAAGATGAAAGATCATGAAGAATTAATCCAAATTCTAACAAATTTCATCTATCTTGAATCAAATAGAAATACAAAGCCAACATAAAAAGAAAGAGTTCATAAAAATGTATTGAATTTTATGTGCATTAACTCAAAAAAGTATACACATTTCGTTATAAGTCGGAAATTGATTTCTGAGACTAAATTGTAAACTAGATAAACTCATCTTTAACAGAAAAAGTTGGAAAAATGTATTGTAAATACAATTAATATGTTCTAAGGCAATACGTCTAGTAAAAATTGCATTTCTATGTACGTTGATTCAAGAAAATATGAAGGAAGTCAAATTTCACAATAGAAGAAGGATGAAAGACCATGCAAAACTAATCCAAATCCTAACAAATTTCATCTATCTTGAATCATATAGAAAGACAAAGCCAACACAAAAAGAAAGAGTTCATAAAAATGTTTAATTTAATATACGTTAACTCAAAAAAGTCTACACACTTCGTTATAAGTCGGAAATTGATTTCTGAGACTAAATTGTAAACTAGATAAACTCATCTTTAACTAAAAAAGTATGAAAAATGTATTGTAATCACAAATAATATGTTCTAAGGCATTACGTCTACTAAAAATTGCATTTCTATGTACGTTGATTCAAGAAAATATGAAGGAAGTCGAATTTCACAATAGAAGAAGGATGAAAGACCAAGAAGAACAATCCAAATCCTAATAAATTTCATCTATCTTGAATCAAATAGAAAGACAAAGCCAACACAAAAAGAAAGAGTTCATAAAAATGTTGAATTTTATATACATTAACTCAAAAAAGTCTACACATTTCGTTATAAGTCGGAAATTGATTTCTGAGACTAAATTATAAACTAGATAAACTCATCTTTAAAAAAAAAGTTTGAAAAATGTATTTTAATTACAATTAATATGTTCTAAGGCAATACGTTTAGTAAAAATTGCATTTTTATGTGCGTTGATTCAAGAAAATATGAAGGAAGTCAAATTTCACAATAGAAGAAGGATGAAAGACCATGCAGAACTAATCTAAATCCTAACAAATTTCATCTATCTTGAATCAAATAGAAAGCCAAAGCCAACACAAAAAGAAAGAGTTCATAAAATGTTGAATTTTATATACGTTAACTCAAAATAGTCTACATATTTCGTTATAAGTCGGAAATTGATTTCTGAGACTAAATTGTAAACTAGATAAACTCATCTTTAACAGAAAAAGTTTGAAAAATGTATTGTAATTACAATTAATATGTTCTAAGGCAATACGTCTAGCAAAAATTGCATTTCTATGTACGTTGATTCAAGAAAATATGAAGGAAGTCAAATTTCACAATAGGAGAAGGATGAAAGACCATGCAGAACTAATCCAAATCCTAACAAATTTCATTTATCTTGAATCAAATAGAAAGACAAAGCCAGCACAAAAAGAAAGAGTTCATATACGTTAACTCAAAAAAGTCTACACATTTCGTTATAAGTCGGAAATTGATTTCTGAGACTAAATTGTAAACTAGATAAACTCATCTTTAACATAAAAAGTTTGAAAAATGTATTGTAAATACCATTAATATGTTCTAAGCCAATACGTCTAGTAAAATTTGCATTTATATGTACGTTGATTCAAGAAAATATGAAGGAAGTCAAATTTCACAATAGAAGAAGGATGAAAGACCATGCAAAACTAATCAAAATCCTAACAAATTTCATCTATCTTGAATCAAATAGAAAGACAAAGCCAACACAAAAAGAAAGAGTTCATAAAAATGTTGAATTTAATATACGTTAACTCAAAAAAGTCTACACACTTCGTTATAAGTCGGAAATTGATTTCTGAGACTAAATTGTAAACTAGATAAACTCATCTTTAACTGAAAAAGTTTGAAAAATGTATTGTAATCACAAATAATATGTTCTAAGGCATTACGTCTACTAAAAATTGCATTTCTATGTACGTTGTTTCAAGAAAATATGAAGGAAGTCAAATTTCACAATAGAAGAAAGATGAAAGATCATGCAGAACTAATCCAAATCCTAAAAAATTTCATCTATCTTGAATCAAATAGAAAGACAAAGCCAACATAAAAAGAAAGAGTTCATAAAAATGTTGAATTTTATATACATTAACTCAAAAAAGTCTACACATTTCGTTATAAGTCGGAAATTGATTTCTGAGACTAAATTGTAAACTAGATAAACTCATCTTTAAAAGAAAAAGTTTGAAAAATGTATTGTAATTACAATTAATATGTTCTAAGGCAATACGTCTATTAAAAATTGCATTTCTATGTACGTTGATTCAAGAAAATATGAAGGAAGTCAAATTTCACAATAGAAGAAAGATGAAAGACCATGTAGAACTAATCCAAATCCTAACAAATTTCATCTATCTTGACTCAAATAGAAAGACAAAGCCAACACAAGAAGAAAGAGTTCATAAAATGTTGAATTTTATATACGTTAACTCAAAAAAGTCTACACATTTCGTTATAAGTCGGAAATTGATTTCTGAGACTAAATTGTAAACTAGATAAACTCATCTTTAACAGAAAAAGTTTGAAAAATGTATTGTAATTGCAATTAATATGTTCTAAGGCAATACGTCTAGTAAAAATTGCATTTCTATGTACGTTGATTCAAGAAAATATGAAGGAAGTCAAAATTCACAATAGAAGAAGGATGAAAGACCATGCACAACTAATCCAAATCCTAACAAATTTCATCTATCTTGAATCAAATAGAAAGACAAAGCCACCACAAAAAGAAAGAGTTCATAAAAATGTTGAATTTTATATACGTTAACTCCAAAAAGTCTACACATTTCGTTATAAGTCGGAAATTGATTTCTGAGACTAAATTGTAAATTTGATAAACTCATCTTTAACAGAAAAAGTTTAAAAAATGTATTGTAATTGCAATTAATATGTTCTAAGGCAATACGTCTAGTAAAAATTGCATTTCTATGTACGTTGATTCAAGAAAATATGAAGGAAGTCAAAATTCACAATAGAAGAAGGATGAAAGACCATGCAGAACTAATCCAAATCCTAACAAATTTCATCTATCTTGAATCAAATAGAAAGACAAAGCCAACACAAAAAGAAAGAGTTCATAAATCTGTTGAATTTTATATACGTTAACTCAATAAAGTCTACACATTTCGTTATAAGTCGGAAATTGTTTTCTGAGACTAAATTCTAAACTAGATAAACTCATCTTTAACAGAAAAAGTTTTAAAAATGTATTGTAATTACAATTAATATGTTCTAAGGCAATACGTCTAGTAAAAATTGCATTTCTATGTACGTTGATTCAAGAAAATATGAAGGAAGTCAAAATTCACAATAGAAGAAGGATGAAAGACCATGCACAACTAATTCAAATCATAACAAATTTCATCTATCTTGAATCAAATAGAAAGACAAAGCCACCACAAAAATAAAGAGTTCATAAAAATGTTGAATTTTATATACGTTAACTCAAAAAAGTCTACACATTTCGTTATAAGTCGGAAATTGATTTCTGAGACTAAATTGTAAATTTGATAAACTCATCTTTAACAGAAAAAGTTTAAAAAATGTATTGTAATTGCAATTAATATGTTCTAAGGCAATACGTCTAGTAAAAATTGCATTTCTATGTACGTTGATTCAAGAAAATATGAAGGAAGTCAAATTTCACAATAGAAGAAGGATGAAAGACCATGCAGAACTAATCCAAATACTAACAAATTTCATCTATCTTGAATCAAGTAGAAAGACAAAGCCAACACAAAAAGAAAGAGTTCATAAAAATGTTGAATTTTATATACGTTAACTCAAAAAAGTCTACACATTTCGTTATAAGTCGGAAATTGATTTCTGAGACTAAATTGTAAACTAGATAAACTCATCTTTAACTGAAAAAGTTTGAAAAATGTATTGTAATCACAAATAATATGTTCTAAGGCATTACGTCTACTAAAAATTGCATTTCTATGTACGTTGATTCAAGAAAATATGAAGGAAGTCAAATTTCACAATAGAAGAAGGTTGAAAGACCAAGCAGAACTAATCCAAATCCTAACAAATTTCATCTATCTTGAATCAGATAGAAAGGAATGCACATTGTTATTAGATCAGATTCTACAAGTGTGTTGAAGGCTTTGGTAGAAGATAACGTTCCTTGGTTTGCTAGGCAAAGATGGATGGAAGTTAAAGGTTTATATGGTTCAATTCGTTTTGAACATTCTTTTAGGGAGGCAAATTTTGCAGCTGATGCAATGGCAAAGCGTGGTTGTTTACTAGAGGACGGGGTTGGTTTTCACTTTGAAGGTCGACCAGTTTTTTTAAGTTCTATTGAGTTTCCAAATGTAATTTATTATCGTTTTAGATAGGTTTTAGGAGTTTTTTAGGGGTTTCTCTGATCCCTTTTCTCCTTCACCTATCTTGTAAATATCTTTTTTTATCAATATATTATCTTGACTTAGCAAAAAAAAAAAACAGATAGAAAGACAAAGCCAATACAAAAATAAAGAGTTCATAAATATGTTGAACTTTATATACGTTAACTCAAAATAGTCTACACAGTTCGTTATAAGTCGGAAGTTGATTTCTGAGACTAAATTGTATACTAGATAAATTCATCTTTAACAGAAAAAGTTTGAAAAATGTATTGTACTTACAAATAATATGTTCTAAGGAAATACGTTTAATTTAAATCCTAAAAAAGTTTGAAAAAGTTTGAAAAATGTATTGTGCGTTGATTCAAGAAAATATGAAGGAAGTCAAATTTCACAATAGAAGAAGGATGAAAGACCATGCAGAACTAATCTAAATCCTAAAAAATTTCATCTATCTTGAATCATATAGAAAGACAAAGCCAACACAAAAAGAAAGAGTTCATAAAAATGTTTAATTTAATATACGTTAACTCAAAAAAGTCTACACACTTCGTTATAAGTCGGAAATTGATTTCTGAGACTAAATTGTAAACTAGATAAACTCATCTTTAACTGAAAAAGTATGAAAAATGTATTGTAATCACAAATAATATGTTCTAAGGCATTACGTCTACTAAAAATTGCATTTCTATGTACGTTGATTCAAGAAAATATGAAGGAAGTCAAATTTGAAAATAGAAGAAGGATGAAAGACCAAGAAGAACAATCCAAATCCTAACAAATTTCATCTATCTTGAGTCAAATAGAAAGACAAAGCCAACACAAAAAGAAAGAGTTCATAAAAATGTTGAATTTTATATACGTTAACTCAAAAAAGTCTACACACTTTGTTATACATCTGAAACTTATTTCTGAGACTAAATTGTAAACTAGATAAACTCATCTTTAACAGAAAAAGTTTGAAAAATGTATTGTAATCACAAATAATATGTTCTAAGGCAATACGTCTAGTAAAAATTGCATTTCTATGTACGTTAATTCAAGAAAATATGAAGGAAGCCAAATTTCACAATAGAAGAAGGATGAAAGACCAGCCAGAACTAATTCAAATAGTAACAAAATTCATCTATTTGAATCAAATATGAAAGACAATTCCAATACAAAAATAAAGAGTTCATAAAAATGTTGATTTTTATATACGTTAACTCAAAAAAGTCTACACATTTCGTTATAAGTCGGAAATTGATTTCTGATACTAAATTGTAAACTAGATAAACTCATCTTTAACAGAAAAAGTTTGAAAAATGTATTGTAAATACAATTAATATTTTCTAAGGCAATACGTCTTGTAAAAATTGCATTTCTATGTGCGTTGATTCAAGAAAATATGAAGGAAGTCAAATTTCACAATAGAAAAGGATGAAAGACCATGCAAAACTAATCCAAATCCTAAAAAATTTCATCTATCTTGAATCAAATAGAAAGACAAATCCAACACAAAAAGAAAGAGTTCATAAAAATGTTGAATTTAATATACGTTAAATCAAAAAAGTCTACACACTTCGTTATAAGTCGAAAATTGATTTCTGAGACTAAATTGTAAACTAGATAAACTCATCTTTAACTGAAAAAGTTTGAAAAATGTATTGTAATCACAAATAATATGTTCTAAGGCATTACGTCTACGAAAAATTGCATTTATATGTACGTTGATTCAAGAAAATATGAAGGAAGTCAAATTTCACAATAGAAGAATGTTGAAAGACCAAGCAGAACTAATCCAAATCCTAACAAATTTCATCTATCTTGAATCAGATAGAAAGACAAAGCCAATACAAAAATAAAGAGTTCATAAATATGTTCAACTTTATATACGTTAACTCAAAATAGTCTACACACTTCGTTATAAGTCGGAAGTTGATTTCTGAGACTAAATTGTATACTAGATAAATTCATCTTTAACAGAAAAAGTTTGAAAAATATATTGTAATTACAATTAATATGTTCCAAGGTAATACCTCTAATAAAAATTTCATTTCTATGTATGTTGATTCAAGAAAATATCAAGGAAGTCAAATTTCACAATAGAAGAAAGATGAAGGATCATGCAGAACTAATCCAAATCCTAACAAATTTCATCTATCTTGAATCAAATAGAAAGACAAAGCCAACATAAAAAGAAAGAGTTCATAAAAATGTTGAATTTTATATACATTAACTCAAAAAAGTCTACACATTTCGTTATAAGTCGGAAATTGATTTCTGAGACTAAATTGTAAACTAGATAAACTCATCATGAAAAAAAAAAGTTTGAAAAATGTATTGTAATTACAATTAATATGTTCTAAGGCAATACGTTCAGTAAAAATTGCATTTTTATGTGCGTTGATTCTAGAAAATATGAAGGAAGTCAAATTTCACAATATAAGAAGGATGAAAGACCATGCAGAACTAATCTAAATCCTAACAAATTTCATCTATCTTGAATCAAATAGAAAGACAAAGCCAACACAAAAAGAAAGAGTTCATAAAATGTTGAATTTTATATACGTTAACTCAAAAAAGTCTACACATTTCGTTATAAGTCGGAAATTGATTTCTGAGACTAAATTATAAACTAGATAAACTCATCTTTAACAGAAAAAGTTTGAAAAATGTATTGTAATTACAATTAATATGTTCTAAGGCAATACGTCTAGTAAAAATTGCATTTCTATGTGCGTTGATTCAAGAAAATATGAAGGAAGTCAAATTTCACAATAGAAAAAGGATTAAAGACCATGCAAAACTAATCCAAATCCTGACAAATTTCATCTATCTTGAATCAAATAGAAAGACAAAGCCAACACAAAAAGAAAGAGTTCATAAAATGTTGAATTTTATATACGTTAACTCAAAAAAGTCTACATATTTCGTTATAAGTCGGAAATTGATTTCTGAGACTAAATTGTAAACTAGATAAACTCATCTTTAACAGAAAAAGTTTGAAAAATGTATTGTAATTACAATTAATATGTTCTAAGGCAATACGTCTAGCAAAAATTGCATTTCTATGTACGTTGATTCAAGAAAATATGAAGGAAGTCAAATTTCACAATAGGAGAAGGATGAAAGACCATGCAGAACTAATCCGAATCCTAACAAATTTCATTTATCTTGAATCAAATAGAAAGACAAAGCCAGCACAAAAAGAAAGAGTTCATATACGTTAACTCAAAAAAGTCTACACATTTCGTTATAAGTCGGAAATTGATTTCTGAGACTAAATTGTAAACTAGATAAACTCATCTTTAACATAAAAAGTTTGAAAAATGTATTGTAAATACCATTAATTTTTTCTAAGCCAATACGTCTAGTAAAATTTGCATTTATATGTACGTTGATTCAAGAAAATATGAAGAAAGTCAAATTTCACAATAGAAGAAGGATGAAAGACCATGCAAAACTAATCCAAATCCTAACAAATTTCATCTATCTTGAATCAAATAGAAAGACAAAGCCAACACAAAAAGACAGAGTTTATAAAAATGTTGAATTTAATATACGTTAACTCAAAAAAGTCTACATATTTCGTTATAAGTCGGAAATTGATTTCTGAGACTAAATTGTAAACTAGATAAACTCATCTTAACAGAAAAAGTTTGAAAAATGTATTGTAATTACAATTAATATGTTCTAAGGCATTACGTCTACTAAAAATTGCATTTCTATGTACGTTGATTCAAGAAAATATGAAGGAAGTCAAATTTCACAATAGAAGAAGGATAAAAGACCATGCAAAATTAATCCAAATCCTAACAAATTTCATCTATCTTGAATCAGATAGAAAGGCAAAGCCAACACAAAAAGAAAGAGTTCATAAAAATGTTGAATTTTATATTCGTTAACTCAAAATAGTGTACACACTTCGTTATAAGTCAGAAGTTGATTTCTGAGACTAAATTGTAAACTAGATAAACTCATCTTTAACAGAAAAAGTTTGAAAAATGTATTGTAAATACAATTAATATGTTCTAACGCAATACGTCTAGTAAAATTTGCATTTCTATGTACGTTGATTCAAGAAAATATGAAGGAAGTCAAATTTCACAATAGAAGAAGGATGAAAGACCATGCAAAACTAATCCAAATCCTAACAAATTTCATCTATCTTGATTCAAATAGAAAGACAAAGCCAACACAAAAAGAAAGAGTTCATAAAAATGTTGAATTTAATATACGTTAAATCAAAAAAGTCTACACACTTTGTTATACGTCGGAATTGATTTCTGAGACTAAATTGTAAACTAGATAATCACATCTTTAACTGAAAAAGTTTGAAAAATGTATTGTAAATACAATTAATATGTTCTAACGCAATACGTCTAGTAAAATTTGCATTTCTATGTACGTTGATTCAAGAAAATATGAAGGAAGTCAAATTTCACAATAAAAGAAAGATGAAAGATCATGCAGAATTAATCCAAATCCTAATAAATTTCATCTATCTTAAATCAAATAGAAAGACAAAGCCAACATAAAAAGAAAGAGTTCATAAAAATGTTGAATTTTATGTGCATTAACTCAAAAAAGTCTACACATTTCGTTATAAGTCGGAAATTGATTTCTGAGACTAAATTGTAAACTAGATAAACTCATCTTTAACTGAAAAAGTATGAAAAATGTATTGTAATCACAAATAATATGTTCTAAGGCATTACGTCTACTAAAAATTGCATTTCTATGTACGTTGATTCAAGAAAATATGAAGGAAGTCAAATTTCACAATAGAAGAAAGATGAAAGATCATGCAGAACTAATCCAAATCCTAACAAATTTCATCTATCTTGAATCAAATAGAAAGACAAAGCCAACATAAAAAGAAAGAGTTCATAAAAATGTTGAATTTTATATACATTAACTCAAAAAAGTCTACACATTTCGTTATAAGTCGGAAATTGATTTCTGAGGCTAAATTGTAAACTAGATAAACTCATCTTTAAAAAAAAAAGTTTGAAAAATGTATTTTAATTACAATTAATATGTTCTAAGGCAATACGTTTAGTAAAAATTGCATTTTTATGTGCGTTGATTCAAGAAAATATGAAGGAAGTCAAATTTCACAATAGAAGAAGGATGAAAGACCATGCAGAAATAATCTAAATCCTAACAAATTTCATCTATCTTGAATTAAATAGAAAGACAAAGCCAACACAAAAAGAAAGAGTTCATAAAATGTTGAATTTTATATACGTTAACTCAAAAAAGTCTACATATTTCGTTATAAGTCGGAAATTGATTTCTGAGACTAAATTGTAAACTAGATAAACTCATCTTTAACAGAAAAAGTTTGAAAAATGTATTGTAATCACAATTAATATGTTCTAAGGCAGTACGTCTAGTAAAAATTGCATTTCTATGTACGTTGATTCAAGAAAATATGAAGGAAGTCAAATTTCACAATAGGAGAAGGATGAAAGACCATGCAGAACTAATCTATATCCTAACAAATTTCATCTATCTTGAATCAAATAGAAAGACAAAGCCAACACAAAAGAAAGAGTTCATAAAATGTTGAATTTTATATACGTTAACTCAAAAAAGTCTACATATTTCGTTATAAGTCGGAAATTGATTTCTGAGACTTAATTGTAAACTAGATAAACTCATCTTTAACAGAAAAAGTTTGAAAAATATATTGTAACTACAATTAATATGTTCCAAGGTAATACCTCTAATAAAAATTTCATTTCCATGTACGTTGATTCAAGAAAATATCAAGGAAGTCAAATTTCACAATAGAAAAAAGATGAAAGATCATGAAGAATTAATCCAAATTCTAACAAATTTCATCTATCTTGAATCAAATAGAAATACAAAGCCAACATAAAAAGAAAGAGTTCATTAAAATGTTTTGAATTTTATGTGCATTAACTCAAAAAAGTATACACATTTCGTTATAAGTCGGAAATTGATTTCTGAGACTAAATTGTAAACTAGATAAACTCATCTTTAAGAGAAAAAGTTTGAAAAATGTATTGTAAATACAATTAATATGTTCTAAGGCAATACGTCTAGTAAAAATTGCATTTCTATGTACGTTGATTCAAGAAAATATGAAGGAAGTCAAATTTCACAATAGAAGAAGGATGAAAGACCATGCAAAACTAATCCAAATCCTAACAAATTTCATCTATCTTGAATCATATAGAAAGACAAAGCCAACACAAAAAGAAAGAGTTCATAAAAATGTTTAATTTAATATACGTTAACTCAAAAAAGTCTACACACTTCGTTATAAGTCGGAAATTGATTTCTGAGTCTAAATTGTAAACTAGATAAATGACTTTAACTGAAAAAGTATGAAAAATGTATTGTAATCACAAATAATATGTTCTAAGGCATTACGTCTACTAAAAATTGCATTTCTATGTACGTTGATTCAAGAAAATATGAAGGAAGTCAAATTTCACAATAGAAGAAGGATGAAAGACCAAGAAGAACAATCCAAATCCTAATAAATTTCATCTATCTTGAATCAAATAGAAAGACAAAGCCAACACAAAAAGAAAGAGTTCATAAAAATGTTGAATTTTATATACATTAACTCAAAAAAGTCTACACATTTCGTTATAAGTCGGAAATTGATTTCTGAGACTAAATTATAAACTAGATAAACTCATCTTTAAAAAAAAAGTTTGAAAAATGTATTTTAATTACAATTAATATGTTCTAAGGCAATACGTTTAGTAAAAATTGCATTTTTATGTGCGTTGATTCAAGAAAATATGAAGGAAGTCAAATTTCACAATAGAAGAAGGATGAAAGACCATGCAGAACTAATCTAAATCCTAACAAATTTCATCTATCTTGAATCAAATAGAAAGCCAAAGCCAACACAAAAAGAAAGAGTTCATAAAATGTTGAATTTTATATACGTTAACTCAAAATAGTCTACATATTTCGTTATAAGTCGGAAATTGATTTCTGAGACTAAATTGTAAACTAGATAAACTCATCTTTAACAGAAAAAGTTTGAAAAATGTATTGTAATTACAATTAATATGTTCTAAGGCAATACGTCTAGCAAAAATTGCATTTCTATGTACGTTGATTCAAGAAAATATGAAGGAAGTCAAATTTCACAATAGGAGAAGGATGAAAGACCATGCAGAACTAATCCAAATCCTAACAAATTTCATTTATCTTGAATCAAATAGAAAGACAAAGCCAGCACAAAAAGAAAGAGTTCATATACGTTAACTCAAAAAAGTCTACACATTTCGTTATAAGTCGGAAATTGATTTCTGAGACTAAATTGTAAACTAGATAAACTCATCTTTAACATAAAAAGTTTGAAAAATGTATTGTAAATACCATTAATATGTTCTAAGCCAATACGTCTAGTAAAATTTGCATTTATATGTACGTTGATTCAAGAAAATATGAAGGAAGTCAAATTTCACAATAGAAGAAGGATGAAAGACCTTGCAAAACTAATCCAAATCCTAACAAATTTCATCTATCTTGAATCAAATAGAAAGACAAAGCCAACACAAAAAGACAGAGTTCATAAAAATGTTGAATTTAATATACGTTAACTCAAAAAAGTCTACACACTTCGTTATAAGTCGGAAATTGATTTCTGAGAGTAAATTGTAAACTAGATAAACTCATCTTTAACTGAAAAAGTTTGAAAAATGTATTGTAATCACAAATAATTTGTTCTAAGGCATTACGTCTACTAAAAATTGCATTTCTATGTACGTTGATTCAAGAAAATATTAAGGAAGTAAAATTTCACAATAGAAGAAGGATGAAAGACCATGCAGAACTAATCCGAATCCTAACAAATTTCAACTATCTTGAATCAAATAGAAAGACAAATACAACACAAAAAGAAAGAGTTCATAAAAATGTTGAATTTTATATACGTTAACTCAAAAAAGTCTACATATTTCGTTATAAGTCGGAAATTGATTTCTGAGACTAAATTGTAAACTAGATAAACTCATCTTTAACAGAAAATTTTTGAAAAATGTATTGTAATTACAATTAATATGTTCTAAGGCAATACGTCTAGTAAAATTTGCATTTATATGTACGTTGATTCAAGAAAATATGAAGGAAGTCAAATTTCACAATAGGAGAAAGATAAAAGACCATGCAGAACTAATCCAAATCCTAAAGAATTTCATCTATCTTGAATCAAATAGAAAGACAAAGCCAACACAAGAAGAAAGAGTTCATAAAAATGTTGAATTGTATATACAATAACTCAAAAAAGTCTACACATTTTGTTATAAGTCGGAAATTGATTTCTGAGACTAAATTGTAAACTAGATAAACTCATATTTAACAGAAAAATTTTGAAAAATGTATTGTAATTACAATTAATATGTTCTAAGGCAATACGTCTAGTAAAAATTGCGTTTCTATGTACGTTGATTCAAGAAAATATAAAGGAAATCAAATTTCACAATAGAAGAAGGATGAAATACCATGCAGAACTAATCCAAACCCTAAAGAATTTCATCTATCTTGAATCAAATAGAAAGACAAAGCCAATATAAAAATAAAGAGTTCATTAAAATGCTGAATTTTATATACGTTAACTCAAAAAAGTCTACACATTTCGTTATAAGTCGGAAATTGATTTCTGAGACTAAATTGTAAACTAGATAAACTCATCTTTAACAGAAAAAGTTTGAAAAATGTATTGTAATTACAATTAATATGTTCTAAGGCAATACGTCTAGTAAAAATTGCATTTCTATGTACGTTGATTCAAGAAAATATGAAGGAAGTCAAATTTCACAATAGAAGAAAGATGAAAGACCATGCAGAACTAATCCAAATCCTAACAAATTTCATTTATCTTGAATCAAATAGAAAGACAAAGCCAATATAAAAAGAAAAATTTCATTAAAATGTTGAATTTAATATACGTTAACTCAAAAAAGTCTACACATTTCGTTATAAGTCAGAAATTGATTTCTGAGACAAAATTGTAAACTAGATAAACTCATATTTAACTGAAAAAGTTTGAAAAATGTATTGTAATTACAATTAATATCTTCTAAGGCAACACGTCTAGTAAAAATTGCATTTCTATGTACGTTGATTCAAGAAAATATAAAGGAAGTCAAATTTCACAATAGAAGAAAGATGAGAGACCATGCAGAACTAATCCAAATCCTAACGAATTTCATCTATCTTGAATCAAATAGAAAGACAAAGCCAATATAAAAAGAAAGAGTTCATTAAAATGTTGAATTTTATATACGTTAACTCAAAAAATCTACACATTTTGTTATAAGTCGAAAATTGATTTCTGAGACTAAATTGTAAACTAGATAAACTCATCTTTAACAGAAAAAGTTTGAAAAATGTATTATAATTACAATTAATATGTTCTAAGGCAATACGTCTAGTAAAAATTGCATTTCTATGTACGTTGATTCAAGAAAATATGAAGGAAGTCAAATTTCACAATAGAAGAAGGATGAAAGACCATGCAGAACTAATCCAAATCCTAACAAATTTCATCTATCTTGAATCAAATAGAAAGACAAAGCCAACACAAAAAGAAAGAGTTCATAAAAATGTTGAATTTTATATGCGTTAACTCAAAAAAGTCTACACATTTCGTTATAAGTCGAAAATTGATTTCTGAGACTAAATTGTAAACTAGATAAACTCATCTTTAACAGAAAAAGTTTGAAAAATGTATTGTAATTACAATTAATATGTTCTAAGGCAATACGTCTAGTAAAAATTGCATTTCTATGTACGTCGATTCAAGAAAATATGAAGGAAGTCAAATTTCACAATAGAAGAAGTATGAAAGACCTTGCAGAACTAATCCAAATCCTAACAAATTTCATCTATTTGAATAAAATTGAAAGACAAAGCCAATACAAGTGTATTGTATTTACAATTAATATGTTCTAAGGCAATACGTCTAGTAAAAATTGCATTTCTATGTACGTTGATTCAAGAAAATATGAAGGAAGTCGGATTTCACAATAGAAGAAGGATGAAAGACCATGCAGAACTAATCCAAATCCTAACAAATTTCATCTATATTGAATCAAATAGAAAGACAAAGCCAACACAAAAAGAAAGAGTTCATAAAAATGTTGAATTTTATATACGTTAACTCAAAAAAGTCTACACATTTCGTTATAAGTCAAAAATTGATTTCTGAGACTAAATTGTAAACTAGATAAACTCATCTTTAACAGAAAAAGTTTGAAAAATGTATTGTAATTACAATTAATATGTTTTAAGGCAATACGTCTAGTAAAAATTGCATTTCTATGTACGTTGATTCAACAAAATATGAAGGACGTAAAATTTCACAATAGAAGAAGTATGAAAGACCTTGCAGAACTAATCCAAATCCTAACAAATTTCATCTATCTTGAATCAAATAGAAAGACAAAGCCAACACAAAAAGAAAGAGTTCATAAAAATGTTGAATTTTATATACGTTAACTCAAAAAATTCTACACATTTCGTTATAAGTCGAAAATTGATTTCTGAGACTAAATTGTAAACTAGATAAACTCATCTTTAACAGAAAAAGTTGAAAAATGTATTGTAATTACAATTAATATGTTCTAAGGCAATACGTCTAGCAAAAATTGTATTTCTATGTACGTTGATTCGAGAAAATATGAAGGAAGTCAAATTTCACAATAGAAGAAGGATGAAAGACCATGCAGAACTAATCCAAATCCTAACAAATTTCATCTATCTTGAATCAAATAGAAAGACAAAGCCCACACAAAAAGAAAGAGTTCATAAAAATGTTGAATTTTATATACGTTAACTCAAAAAAGTCTACACATTTCGTTATAAGTCGAAAATTGATTTCTGAGACTAAATTGTAAACTAGATAAACTCATCTTTAACAGAAAAAGTTTGAAAAATGTATTGTAATTACAATTAATATTTTTTAAGGCAATACGTCTAGTAAAAATTGCATTTCTATGTACGTTGATTTAAGAAAATATGAAGGAAGTCAAATTTCACAATAAAAGAAGGATGAAAGACCATGCAGAACTAATACAAATCCTAACAAATTTCATCTATCTTGAATCAAATAGAAAGACAAAGCCAACACAAAAAGAAAGAGTTCATAAAAATGTTGAATTTTATATACGTTAACTCAAAAAAGTCTACACATTTCGTTATAAGTCGGAAATTGATTTCTGGGACTAAATTGTAAACTAGATAAACTCATCTTTAACAGAAAAAGTTTGAAAAATGTATTGTAATTACAATTAATATGTTCTAAGGCAATACGTCTAGTAAAAATTTCATTTCTATGTACGTTGATTCAACAAAATATAAAGGAAGTCAAATTTCACAATAGAAGAAGGATGAAAGACCATGGAGAACTAATCCAAATCCTAACAAATTTCATTTATCTTGAATCAAATAGGAAGACAAAGCCAACTTAAAAAGAAAGAGTCATAAAAATGTTGAATTTAATATACGTTAACTCAAAAAAGTATACACACTTCGTTATAAGTCGGAAATTGATTTCTGAGACTAAATTGTAAACTAGATAAACTCATCTTTAATAGAAAAAGTTTGAAAAATGTATTGTAATTACAATTAGTATGTTCTAAGGCAATACGTCTAGTAAAAATTGCGTTTCTATGTACGTTGATTCAAGAAAATATGAAGGAAGTCAAATTTCACAATAGAAGAAAGATGAAAGATCATGCAGAACTAATCCAAATCCTAACAAATTTCATCTATCTTGAATCAAATAGAAAGACAAAGCCAACATAAAAAGAAAGAGTTTATAAAAATGTTGAATTTTATATACGTTAACTCAAAAAAGTCTACACATTTCGTTATAAGTCGGAAATTTATTTCTGAGACTAAATTGTAAACTAGATAAACTCATCTTTAACAGAAAAAGTTTTAAAAATGTATTGTAATTACAATTAATATGTTCTAAGGCAATACGTCTAGTAAAAATTGCGTTTCTATGTACGTTGATTCAAGAAAATATGAAGGAAGTCAAATTTCACAATAGAAGAAAGATGAAAGATCATGCAGAACTAATCCAAATCCTAACAAATTTCATCTATCTTGAATCAAATAGAAAGACAAAGCCAACATAAAAAGAAAGAGTTTATAAAAATGTTGAATTTTATATACGTTAACTCAAAAAAGTCTACACATTTCGTTATAAGTCGGAAATTGATTTCTGAGACTAAATTGTAAACTAGATAAACTCATCTTTAACAGAAAAAGTTTGAAAAATGTATTGTAATTGCAATTAATATGTTCTAAGGCAATACGTCTAGTAAAAATTGCATTTCTATGTACGTTGATTCAAGAAAATATGAAGGAAGTCAAATTTCACAATAGAAAAGGATGAAAGACCATGCAAAACTAATCCAAATCCTAACAAATTTCATTTATCTTGAATCAAATAGAAAGACAAAGCCAACACAAAAAGAAAGAGTTCATAAAAATGTTGAATTTAATATACGTTAACTCAAAAAAGTCTACACACTTCGTTATAAGTCGGAATTTCTGAGACTAAATAGTAAACTAGACACAAAAAGAAAGAGTTCATAAAAATGTTGAATTTAATATACGTTAACTCAAAAAAGTCTACACACTTCGTTATAAGTCGGAAATTGATTTCTGAGACTAAATTGTAAACTAGATAAACTCATCTTTAACTGAAAAAGTTTGAAAAATGTATTGTAATCACAAATAATATGTTCTAAGGCATTACGTCTACTAAAAATTGCATTTCTATGTACGTTGTTTCAAGAAAATATGAAGGAAGTCAAATTTCACAATAGAAGAAAGATGAAAGATCATGCAGAACTAATCCAAATCCTAAAAAATTTCATCTATCTTGAATCAAATAGAAAGACAAAGCCAACATAAAAAGAAAGAGTTCATAAAAATGTTGAATTTTATATACATTAACTCAAAAAAGTCTACACATTTCGTTATAAGTCGGAAATTGATTTCTGAGACTAAATTGTAAACTAGATAAACTCATCTTTAAAAGAAAAAGTTTGAAAAATGTATTGTAATTACAATTAATATGTTCTAAGGCAATACTTCTAGTAAAAATTGCATTTCTATGTGCGTTGATTCAAGAAAATATGAAGGAAGTCAAATTTCACAATAGAAGAAGGTTGAAAGACCAAGCAAAACTAATCCAAATCCTAACAAATTTCATCTATCTTGAATCAGATAGAAAGACAAAGCCAATACAAAAATAAAGAGTTCATAAATATGTTGAACTTTATATACGTTAACTCAAAATATTCTACACACTTCGTTATAAGTCGGAAGTTGATTTCTGAGACTAAATTGTAAACTAGATAAACTCATCTTTAACAGAAAAAGTTTGAAAAATGTATTGTAAATACAATTAATATGTTCTAACGCAATACGTCTAGTAAAATTTGCATTTCTATGTACGTTGATTCAAGAAAATATGAAGGAAGTCAAATTTCACAATAGAAGAAGGATGAAAGACCATGCAAAACTAATCCAAATCCTAAAAAATTTCATCTATCTTGATTCAAATAGAAAGACAAAGCCAACACAAAAAGAAAGAGTTCATAAAAATGTTGAATTTAATATACGTTAAATCAAAAAAGTCTACACACTTTGTTATACGTCGGAATTGATTTCTGAGACTAAATTGTAAACTAGATAAACTCATCTTTAAAAGAAAAAGTTTGAAAAATGTATTGTAATTACAATTAATATGTTCTAAGGCAATACTTCTAGTAAAAATTGCATTTCTATGTGCGTTGATTCAAGAAAATATGAAGGAAGTCAAATTTCACAATAGAAGAAGGTTGAAAGACCAAGCAAAACTAATCCAAATCCTAACAAATTTCATCTATCTTGAATCAGATAGAAAGACAAAGCCAATACAAAAATAAAGAGTTCATAAATATGTTGAACTTTATATACGTTAACTCAAAATAGTCTACACACTTCGTTATAAGTCGGAAGTTGATTTCTGAGACTAAATTGTAAACTAGATAAACTCATCTTTAACAGAAAAAGTTTGAAAAATGTATTGTAAATACAATTAATATGTTCTAACGCAATACGTCTAGTAAAATTTGCATTTCTATGTACGTTGATTCAAGAAAATATGAAGGAAGTCAAATTTCACAATAGAAGAAGGATGAAAGACCATGCAAAACTAATCCAAATCCTAAAAAATTTCATCTATCTTGATTCAAATAGAAAGACAAAGCCAGCACAAAAAGAAAGAGTTCATATACGTTAACTCAAAAAAGTCTACATATTTCGTTATAAGTCGGAAATTGATTTCTGAGACTAAATTGTAAACTAGATAAACTCAGCTTTAACAGAAAAAGTTTGAAAAATGTATTGTAATTACAATTAATATGTTCTAAGACAATACGTCTAGCAAAAATTGCATTTCTATGTACGTTGATTCAAGAAAATATGAAGGAAGTCAAATTTCACAATAGGAGAAGGATGAAAGACCATGCAGAACTAATCCAAATCCTAACAAATTTCATTTTTCTTGAATCAAATAGAAAGACAAAGCCAGCACAAAAAGAAAGAGTTCATATACGTTAACTCAAAAAAGTCTACACATTTCGTTATAAGTCGGAAATTGATTTCTGAGACTAAATTGTAAACTAGATAAACTCATCTTTAACATAAAAAGTTTGAAAAATGTATTGTAAATACCATTAATATGTTCTAAGCCAATACGTCTAGTAAAATTTGCATTTATATGTACGTTGATTCAAGAAAATATGAAGGAAGTCAAATTTCACAATAGAAGAAGGATGAAAGACCATGCAAAACTAATCCAAATCCTAACAAATTTCATCTATCTTGAATCAAATAGAAAGACAAAGCCAACACAAAAAGACAGAGTTCATAAAAATGTTGAATTTAATATATGTTAACTCAAAAAAGTCTACACACTTCGTTATAAGTCGGAAATTGATTTCTGAGACTAAATTGTAAACTAGATAAACTCATCTTTAACTGAAAAAGTTTGAAAAATGTATTGTAATCACAAATAATTTGTTCTAAGGCATTACGTCTACTAAAAATTGCATTTCTATGTACGTTGATTCAAGAAAATATGAAGGAAGTAAAATTTCACAATAGAAGAAGGATGAAAGACCATGCAGAACTAATCCGAATCCTAACAAATTTCAACTATCTTGAATCAAATAGAAAGACAAATACAACACAAAAAGAAAGAGTTCATAAAAATGTTGAATTTTATATACGTTAACTCAAAAAAGTCTACATATTTCGTTATAAGTCGGAAATTGATTTCTGAGACTAAATTGTAAACTAGATAAACTCATCTTTAACAGAAAATTTTTGAAAAATGTATTGTAATTACAATTAATATGTTCTAAGGCAATACGTCTAGTAAAAATTGCATTTCTATGTGCGTTGATCCAAGAAAATATGAAGGAAGTCAAATTTCACAATAGAAAAAGGATAAAAGACCATGCAAAACTAATCAAAATCCTAACAAATTTCATCTATCTTGAATCAAATAGAAAGACAAAGCCAACACAAAAAGAAAGAGTTCATAAAAATGTTGAATTTAATATACGTTAACTCAAAAAAGTCTACACACTATGTTATAAGTCGGAAATTGATTTCTGAGACTAAATTGTAAACTAGATAAACTCATCTTTAACTGAAAAAGTTTGAAAAATGTATTGTAATCACAAATAATATTTTCTAAGGCATTACGTCTACTAAAAATTGCATTTCTATGTACGTTGATTCAAGAAAATATGAAGGAAGTCAAATTTCACAATAGAAGAAGGTTGAAAGACCAAGCAGAACTAATCCAAATCCTAACAAATTTCATCTATCTTGAATCAGATAGAAAGGAATGCACATTGTTATTAGATCAGATTCTACAAGTGTGTTGAAGGCTTTGGAAGAAGATAACGTTCCTTGGTTTGCTAGGCAAAGATGGATGGAAGTTAAAGGTTTATATGGTTCAATTCGTTTTGAACATTCTTTTAGGGAGGCAAATTTTGCAGCTGATGCAATGGCAAAGCGTGGTTGTTTACTAGAGGACGGGGTTGGTTTTCACTTTGAAGGTCGACCAGTTTTTTTAAGTTCTATTGAGTTTCCAAATGTAATTTATTATCGTTTTAAATAGGTTTTAGGAGTTTTTTAGGGGTTTCTCTGATCCCTTTTCTCCTTCACCTAACTTGTAAATATCTTCTTTTATCAATATATTATCTTGACTTAGCAAAAAAAAAAAACAGATGTAAAGACAAAGCCAATACAAAAATAAAGAGTTCATAAATATGTTGAACTTTATATACGTTAACTCAAAATAGTCTACACAGTTCGTTATAAGTCGGAAGTTGATTTCTGAGACTAAATTGTATACTAGATAAATTCATCTTTAACAGAAAAAGTTTGAAAAATGTATTGTACTTACAAATAATATGTTCTAAGGAAATACTTTTAGTAAAAATTGCATTTTTATGTGCGTTGATTCAAGAAAATATGAAGGAAGTCATATTTCACAATAGAAGAAGGATGAAAGACCATGCAGAACTAATCTAAATCCTAACAAATTTCATCTATCTTGAATCATATAGAAAGACAAAGCCAACACAAAAAGAAAGAGTTCATAAAAATGTTTAATTTAATATACGTTAACTCAAAAAAGTCTACACACTTCGTTATAAGTCGGAAATTGATTTCTGAGACTAAATTGTAAACTAGATAAAATCATATTTAACTGAAAAAGTATGAAAAATGTATTGTAATCACAAATAATATGTTCTAAGGCATTACGCCTACTAAAAATTGCATTTCTATGTACGTTGATTCAAGAAAATATGAAGGAAGTCAAATTTCAAAAGAGAAGAAGGATGAAAGACCAAGAAGAACAATCCAAATCCTAACAAATTTCATCTATCTTGAGTCAAATAGAAAGACAAAGCCAACACAAAAAGAAAGAGTTCATAAAAATGTTGAATTTTATATACGCTAACTCAAAAAAGTCTACACACTTTGTTATACATCTGAAACTTATTTCTGAGACTAAATTGTAAACTAGATAAACTCATTATTAACAGAAAAAGTTTGAAAAATGTATTGTAATCACAAATAATATGTTCTAAGGCAATACGTCTAGTAAGAATTGCATTTCTATGTACGTTAATTCAAGATAATATGAAGGAAGCCAAATTTCACAATAGAAGAAGAATGAAAGACCAGCCAGAACTAATTCAAATAGTAACAAAATTCATCTATTTGAATCAAATATGAAAGACAATTCCAATACAAAAATAAAGAGTTCATAAAAATGTTGAATTTTATATACGTTAACTCAAAAAAGTCTACACTCTATGTTATAAGTCGAAAATTGATTTCTGAGACTAAATTGTAAACTAGATAAACTCATCTTTAACTGAAAAAGTTTGAAAAATGTATTGTAATCACAAATAATATGTTCTAAGGCATTACGTCTACTAAAAATTGCATTTATATGTACGTTGATTCAAGAAAATATGAAGGAAGTCAAATTTCACAATAGAAGAAGGTTGAAAGACCAAGCAGAACTAATCCAAATCCTAACAAATTTCATCTATCTTGAATCAGATAGAAAGACAAAGCCAATACAAAAATAAAGAGTTCATAAATATGTTGAACTTTATATACGTTAACTCAAAATAGTCTACACACTTCGTTATAAGTCGGAAGTTGATTTCTGAGACTAAATTGTATACTAGATAAATTCATCTTTAACATAAAAAGTTTGAAAAATATATTGTAATTACAATTAATATGTTCCAAGGTAATACCTCTAATAAAAATTTCATTTCTATGTATGTTGATTCAAGAAAATATCAAGGAAGTCAAATTTCACAATAGAAGAAAGATGAAAGATCATGCAGAACTAATCCAAATCCTAACAAATTTCATCTATCTTGAATCAAATAGAAAGACAAAGCCAACATAAAAAGAAAGAGTTCATAAAAATGTTGAATTTTATATACATTAACTCAAAAAAGTCTACACATTTCGTTATAAGTCGGAAATTGATTTCTGAGGCTAAATTGTAAACTAGATAAACTCATCTTTAAAAAAAAAAGTTTGAAAAATGTATTTTAATTACAATTAATATGTTCTAAGGCAATACGTTTAGTAAAAATTGCATTTTTATGTGCGTTGATTCAAGAAAATATGAAGGAAGTCAAATTTCACAATAGAAGAAGGATGAAAGACCATGCAGAAATAATCTAAATCCTAACAAATTTCATCTATCTTGAATCAGATAGAAAGACAAAGCCAATACAAAAATAAAGAGTTCATAAATATGTTGAACTTTATATACGTTAACTCAAAATAGTCTACACACTTCGTTATAAGTCGGAAGTTGATTTCTGAGACTAAATTGTATACTAGATAAATTCATCTTTAACATAAAAAGTTTGAAAAATATATCGTAATAACAATTAATATGTTCCAAGGTAATACCTCTAATAAAAATTTCATTTCTATGTACGTTGATTCAAGAAAATATGAAGGAAGTTAAATTTCACAATAGGAGAAGGATGAAAGACCATGCAGAACTAATCTAAATCCTAACAAATTTCATCTATCTTGAATCAAATAGAAAGACAAAGCCAACATAAAAAGAAAGAGTTCATAAAAATGTTGAATTTTATATACGTTAACTCAAAAAAGTCTAAATATTTCGTTATAAGTCGGAAATTGATTTCTGAGACTAAATTGTAAACTAGATAAACTCATCTTTAACAGAAAAAGTTTGAAAAATGTATTGTAATTACAATTAATATGTTCTAAGGCAATACGTCTAGCAAAAATTGCATTTCTATGTACGTTGATTCAAGAAAATATGAAGGAAGTCAAATTTCACAATAGGAGAAGGATGAAAGACCATGCAGAACTAATCTAAATCCTAACAAATTTCATCTATCTTGAATCAAATAGAAAGACAAAGCCAACACAAAAGAAAGAGTTCATAAAATGTTGAATTTTATATACGTTAACTCAAAAAAGTCTACATATTTCGTTATAAGTCGGAAATTGATTTCTGAGACTTAATTGTAAACTAGATAAACTCATCTTTAACAGAAAAAGTTTGAAAAATATATTGTAACTACAATTAATATGTTCCAAGGTAATACCTCTAATAAAAATTTCATTTCCATGTACGTTGATTCAAGAAAATATCAAGGAAGTCAAATTTCACAATAGAAAAAAGATGAAAGATCATGAAGAATTAATCCAAATTCTAACAAATTTCATCTATCTTGAATCAAATAGAAATACAAAGCCAACATAAAAAGAAAGAGTTCATTAAAATGTTTTGAATTTTATGTGCATTAACTCAAAAAAGTATACACATTTCGTTATAAGTCGGAAATTGATTTCTGAGACTAAATTGTAAACTAGATAAACTCATCTTTAAGAGAAAAAGTTTGAAAAATGTATTGTAAATACAATTAATATGTTCTAAGGCAATACGTCTAGTAAAAATTGCATTTCTATGTACGTTGATTCAAGAAAATATGAAGGAAGTCAAATTTCACAATAGAAGAAGGATGAAAGACCATGCAAAACTAATCCAAATCCTAACAAATTTCATCTATCTTGAATCATATAGAAAGACAAAGCCAACACAAAAAGAAAGAGTTCATAAAAATGTTTAATTTAATATACGTTAACTCAAAAAAGTCTACACACTTCGTTATAAGTCGGAAATTGATTTCTGAGTCTAAATTGTAAACTAGATAAATGACTTTAACTGAAAAAGTATGAAAAATGTATTGTAATCACAAATAATATGTTCTAAGGCATTACGTCTACTAAAAATTGCATTTCTATGTACGTTGATTCAAGAAAATATGAAGGAAGTCAAATTTCACAATAGAAGAAGGATGAAAGACCAAGAAGAACAATCCAAATCCTAATAAATTTCATCTATCTTGAATCAAATAGAAAGACAAAGCCAACACAAAAAGAAAGAGTTCATAAAAATGTTGAATTTTATATACATTAACTCAAAAAAGTCTACACATTTCGTTATAAGTCGGAAATTGATTTCTGAGACTAAATTATAAACTAGATAAACTCATCTTTAAAAAAAAAGTTTGAAAAATGTATTTTAATTACAATTAATATGTTCTAAGGCAATACGTTTAGTAAAAATTGCATTTTTATGTGCGTTGATTCAAGAAAATATGAAGGAATTCAAATTTCACAATAGAAGAAGGATGAAAGACCATGCAGAACTAATCTAAATCCTAACAAATTTCATCTATCTTGAATCAAATAGAAAGCCAAAGCCAACACAAAAAGAAAGAGTTCATAAAATGTTGAATTTTATATACGTTAACTCAAAATAGTCTACATATTTCGTTATAAGTCGGAAATTGATTTCTGAGACTAAATTGTAAACTAGATAAACTCATCTTTAACAGAAAAAGTTTGAAAAATGTATTGTAATTACAATTAATATGTTCTAAGGCAATACGTCTAGCAAAAATTGCATTTCTATGTACGTTGATTCAAGAAAATATGAAGGAAGTCAAATTTCACAATAGGAGAAGGATGAAAGACCATGCAGAACTAATCCAAATCCTAACAAATTTCATTTATCTTGAATCAAATAGAAAGACAAAGCCAGCACAAAAAGAAAGAGTTCATATACGTTAACTCAAAAAAGTCTACACATTTCGTTATAAGTCGGAAATTGATTTCTGAGACTAAATTGTAAACTAGATAAACTCATCTTTAACGTAAAAAGTTTGAAAAATGTATTGTAAATACCATTAATATGTTCTAAGCCAATACGTCTAGTAAAATTTGCATTTATATGTACGTTGATTCAAGAAAATATGAAGGAAGTCAAATTTCACAATAGAAGAAGGATGAAAGACCATGCAAAACTAATCCAAATCCTAACAAATTTCATCTATCTTGATTAAAATAGAAAGACAAAGCCAACACAAAAAGAAAGAGTTCATAAAAATGTTGAATTTAATATACGTTAAATCAAAAAAGTCTACACACTTTGTTATACGTCGGAATTGATTTCTGAGACTAAATTGTAAACTAGATAGTCACATCTTTAACTGAAAAAGTTTGAAAAATGTATTGTAATTACAATTAATATGTTCTAAGGCAATATGTCTAGCAAAAATTGCATTTTTATGTACGTTGATTCAAGAAAATATGAAGGAAGTCAAATTTCACAATAGAAGAAGGATAAAAGACCATGCAAAATTAATCCAAATCCTAACAAATTTCATCTATCTTGAATCAGATAGAAAGCCAAAGCCAACACAAAAAGAAAGAGTTCATAAAAATGTTGAATTTTATATTCCTTAACTCAAAAAAGTCTACACATTTCGTTATAAGTCGGAAATTGATTTCTGAGACTAAATTGTAAACTAGATAAACTCATCTTTAAAAGAAAAAGTTTGAAAAATGTATTGTAATTACAATTAATATGTTCTAAGGCAATACTTCTAGTAAAAATTGCATTTCTATGTGCGTTGATTCAAGAAAATATGAAGGAAGTCAAATTTCACAATAGAAGAAGGTTGAAAGACCAAGCAGAACTAATCCAAATCCTAACAAATTTCATCTATCTTGAATCAGATAGAAAGACAAAGCCAATACAAAAATAAAGAGTTCATAAATATGTTGAACTTTATATACGTTAACTCAAAATAGTCTACACAGTTCGTTATAAGTCGGAAGTTGATTTCTGAGACTAAATTGTATACTAGATAAATTCATCTTTAACAGAAAAAGTTTGAAAAATGTATTGTACTTACAAATAATATGTTCTAAGGAAATACGTTTAGTAAAAATTGCATTTTTATGTGCGTTGATTCAAGAAAATATGAAGGAAGTCAAATTTCACAATAGAAGAAAGATAAAAGACCATGCAGAACTAATCTAAATCCTAACAAATTTCATCTATCTTGAATCATATATAAAGACAAAGCCAACACAAAAAGAAAGAGTTCATAAAAATGTTTAATTTAATATACGTTAACTCAAAAAAGTCTACACACTTCGTTATAAGTCGGAAATTGATTTCTGAGACTAAATTGTAAACTAGATAAACTCATCTTCAACTGAAAAAGTATGAAAAATATATTGTAATCACAAATAATATGTTCTAAGGCATTACGTCTACTAAAAATTACATTTCTATGTACGTTGATTCAAGAAAATATGAAGGAAGTCAAATTTCACAATAGAAGAAAGATGAAAGATCATGCAGAACTAATCCAAATCCTAACAAATTTCATCTATCTTGAATCAAATAGAAAGACAAAGCCAACATAAAAAGAAAGAGTTCATAAAAATGTTGAATTTTATATACATTAACTCAAAAAAGTCTATACATTTCGTTATAAGTCGGAAATTGATTTCTGAGGCTAAACTGTAAACTAGATAAACTCATCTTTAAAAAAAAAAGTTTGAAAAATGTATTTTAATTACAATTAATATGTTCTAAGGAAATACGTTTAGTAAAAATTGCATTTTTATGTGCGTTGATTCAAGAAAATATGAAGGAAGTCAAATTTCACAATAGAAGAAGGATGAAAGACCATGCAGAAATAATCTAAATCCTAACAAATTTCATCTATCTTGAATCAGATAGAAAGACAAAGCCAATACAAAAATAAAGAGTTCATAAATATGTTGAACTTTATATACGTTAACTCAAAATAGTCTACACACTTCGTTATAAGTCGGAAGTTGATTTCTGAGACTAAATTGTATACTAGATAAATTCATCTTTAACATAAAAAGTTTGAAAAATATATCGTAATAACAATTAATATGTTCCAAGGTAATACCTCTAATAAAAATTTCATTTCTATGTACGTTGATTCAAGAAAATATGAAGGAAGTTAAATTTCACAATAGGAGAAGGATGAAAGACCATGCAGAACTAATCTAAATCCTAACAAATTTCATCTATCTTGAATCAAATAGAAAGACAAAGCCAACATAAAAAGAAAGAGTTCATAAAAATGTTGAATTTTATATACGTTAACTCAAAAAAGTCTACACACTTCGTTATAAGTCGGAAATTGATTTCTGAGACTAAATTGTAAACTAGATAAACTCATCATGAAAAAAAAAAGTTTGAAAAATGTATTGTAATTACAATTAATATGTTCTAAGGCAATACGTTCAGTAAAAATTGCATTTTTATGTGCGTTGATTCTAGAAAATATGAAGGAAGTCAAATTTCACAATATAAGAAGGATGAAAGACCATGCAGAACTAATCTAAATCCTAACAAATTTCATCTATCTTGAATCAAATAGAAAGACAAAGCCAACACAAAAAGAAAGAGTTCATAAAATGTTGAATTTTATATACGTTAACTCAAAAAAGTCTACACATTTCGTTATAAGTCGGAAATTGATTTCTGAGACTAAATTATAAACTAGATAAACTCATCTTTAACAGAAAAAGTTTGAAAAATGTATTGTAATTACAATTAATATGTTCTTAGGCAATACGTCTAGTGAAAATTGCATTTCTATGTACGTTGATTCAAGAAAATATGAAGGAAGTCAAATTTCACAATAGAAGAAGGCTGAAAGACCATGCAGAACTAATCCAAATCCTAACAAATTTCATCTATCTTGTCAAATAGAAAGACAAATCCAACACAAAAAGAAAGAGTTCATAAAATTGATGAATTTTATATACGTTGACTCAAAAAAGTCTACACATTTCATTATAAGTTGGAAATTGAATTCTGAGACTAAATTGTAAACTAAAAAAACTCATCTTTAACAGAAAAAGTTCGAAAAATGTATTGTAGTAACAATTAATATGTTCTAAGGCAATACGTCTAGTAAAAATTGCATTTCTATGTACGTTGATTCAAGAAAATATGAAGGAAGTCAAATTTCACAATAGAAGAAGGACGAAAGACCATGCAGAACTAATCCAAATCCTAACAAATTTCATCTATCTTGAATCTGATAGAAAGACAAAGCCAACACAAAAAGAAAGAGTTCATAAAAATGTTAAATTTTATATACGTTAACTCAAAAAAGTCTACACATTTCGTTATAAGTCGGAAATTGATTTCTGAGACTAAATTGTAAACTAGATAAACTCATCTTTAACAAAAAAAGTTTGAAAAATGTATTGTAATTACAATTAATATGTTCTAAGGCAATACGTCTAGTAAAAATTGCATTTCTATGTACGTTGATTCAAGAAAATATGAAGGAAGTCAAATTTCACAATAGAAGAAGGATGAAAGACCAAGCAGAACTAATCCAAATCCTAAAAAATTTCATCTATCTTGAGTCAAATAGAAAGACAAAGCCAACACAAAAAGAAAGAGTTCATAAAAATGTTGAATTTTATATATGTTAACTCAAAAAAGTCTACACATTTCGTTATAAGTCGGAAATTGATTTCTGAGACTAAATTGTAAACTAGATAAACTCATCTTTAACATAAAAATTTTGAAAAATGTATTGTAATTACAATTAATATGTTCTAAGGAAATACGTCTAGTAAAAATTGCATTTCTATGTACGTTGATTCAAGAAAATATGAAGGAAGTCAAATTTCACAATAGAAGAAGGATGAAAGACCATGCAGAACTAATCCAAATCCTAAAAAATTTCATCTATCTTGAATCAAATAGAAAGACAAAGCCAACACAAAAAGAAAGAGTTCATAAAAATGTTGAATTTAATATACGTTAACTCAAAAAAGTCTACACACTTCGTTATAAGTCAGAAATTGATTTCTGAGACTAAATTGTAAACAAGATAAACTCATCTTTAACTGAAAAAGTTTGAAAAATGTATTGTAATCACAAATAATATGTTCTAAGGCATTACGTCTACTAAAAATTGCATTTCTATGTACGTTGATTCAAGAAAATATGAAGGAAGTCAAATTTCAAAAGAGAAGAAGGATGAAAGACCAAGAAGAACAATCCAAATCCTAACAAATTTCATCTATCTTGAGTCAAATAGAAAGACAAAGCCAACACAAAAAGAAAGAGTTCATAAAAATGTTGAATTTTATATACGCTAACTCAAAAAAGTCTACACACTTTGTTATACATCTGAAACTTATTTCTGAGACTAAATTGTAAACTAGATAAACTCATTATTAACAGAAAAAGTTTGAAAAATGTATTGTAATCACAAATAATATGTTCTAAGGCAATACGTCTAGTAAGAATTGCATTTCTATGTACGTTAATTCAAGATAATATGAAGGAAGCCAAATTTCACAATAGAAGAAGAATGAAAGACCAGCCAGAACTAATTCAAATAGTAACAAAATTCATCTATTTGAATCAAATATGAAAGACAATTCCAATACAAAAATAAAGAGTTCATAAAAATGTTGAATTTTATATACGTTAACTCAAAAAAGTCTACACTCTATGTTATAAGTCGAAAATTGATTTCTGAGACTAAATTGTAAACTAGATAAACTCATCTTTAACTGAAAAAGTTTGAAAAATGTATTGTAATCACAAATAATATGTTCTAAGGCATTACGTCTACTAAAAATTGCATTTCTAGAAAATATGAAGGAAGTCAAATTTCACAATAGAAGAAGGTTGAAAGACCAAGCAGAACTAATCCAAATCCTAACAAATTTCATCTATCTTGAATCAGATAGAAAGACAAAGCCAATACAAAAATAAAGAGTTCATAAATATGTTGAACTTTATATACGTTAACTCAAAATAGTCTACACACTTCGTTATAAGTCGGAAGTTGATTTCTGAGACTAAATTGTAAACTAGACAAACTCATCTTTAACAGAAAAAGTTTGAAAAATGTATTGTAAATACAATTAATATGTTCTAACGCAATACGTCTAGTAAAATTTGCATTTCTATGTACGTTGATTCAAGAAAATATGAAGGAAGTCAAATTTCACAATAGAAGAAGGATGAAAGACCATGCAAAACTAATCCAAATCCTAACAAATTTCATCTATCTTGATTAAAATAGAAAGACAAAGCCAACACAAAAAGAAAGAGTTCATAAAAATGTTGAATTTAATATACGTTAAATCAAAAAAGTCTACACACTTTGTTATACGTCGGAATTGATTTCTGAGACTAAATTGTAAACTAGATAGTCACATCTTTAACTGAAAAAGTTTGAAAAATGTATTGTACTTACAAATAATATGTTCTAAGGAAATACGTTTAGTAAAAATTGCATTTTTATGTGCGTTGATTCAAGAAAATATGAAGGAAGTCAAATTTCACAATAGAAGAAGGATAAAAGACCATGCAGAACTAATCTAAATCCTAACAAATTTCATCTATCTTGAATCATATAGAAAGACAAAGCCAACACAAAAAGAAAGAGTTCATAAAAATGTTTAATTTAATATACGTTAACTCAAAAAAGTCTACACACTTCGTTATAAGTCGGAAATTGATTTCTGAGACTAAATTGTAAACTAGATAAACTCATCTTCAACTGAAAAAGTATGAAAAATGTATTGTAATCACAAATAATATGTTCTAAGGCATTACGTCTACTAAAAATTACATTTCTATGTACGTTGATTCAAGAAAATATGAAGGAAGTCAAATTTCACAATAGAAGAAAGATGAAAGATCATGCAGAACTAATCCAAATCCTAACAAATTTCATCTATCTTGAATCAAATAGAAAGACAAAGCCAACATAAAAAGAAAGAGTTCATAAAAATGTTGAATTTTATATACATTAACTCAAAAAAGTCTACACATTTCGTTATAAGTCGGAAATTGATTTCTGAGGCTAAACTGTAAACTAGATAAACTCATCATTAAAAAAAAAAGTTTGAAAAATGTATTTTAATTACAATTAATATGTTCTAAGGCAATACGTTTAGTAAAAATTGCATTTTTATGTGCGTTGATTCAAGAAAATATGAAGGAAGTCAAATTTCACAATAGAAGAAGGATGAAAGACCATGCAGAAATAATCTAAATCCTAACAAATTTCATCTATCTTGAATCAGATAGAAAGACAAAGCCAATACAAAAATAAAGAGTTCATAAATATGTTGAACTTTATATACGTTAACTCAAAATAGTCTACACACTTCGTTATAAGTCGGAAGTTGATTTCTGAGACTAAATTGTATACTAGATAAATTCATCTTTAACATAAAAAGTTTGAAAAATATATCGTAATAACAATTAATATGTTCCAAGGTAATACCTCTAATAAAAATTTCATTTCTATGTACGTTGATTCAAGAAAATATGAAGGAAGTTAAATTTCACAATAGGAGAAGGATGAAAGACCATGCAGAACTAATCTAAATCCTAACAAATTTCATCTATCTTGAATCAAATAGAAAGACAAAGCCAACATAAAAAGAAAGAGTTCATAAAAATGTTGAATTTTATATACGTTAACTCAAAAAAGTCTAAATATTTCGTTATAAGTCGGAAATTGATTTCTGAGACTAAATTGTAAACTAGATAAACTCATCTTTAACAGAAAAAGTTTGAAAAATGTATTGTAATTACAATTAATATGTTCTAAGGCAATACGTCTAGCAAAAATTGCATTTCTATGTACGTTGATTCAAGAAAATATGAAGGAAGTCAAATTTCACAATAGGAGAAGGATGAAAGACCATGCAGAACTAATCTAAATCCTAACAAATTTCATCTATCTTGAATCAAATAGAAAGACAAAGCCAACACAAAAAGAAAGAGTTCATAAAATGTTGAATTTTATATACGTTAACTCAAAAAAGTCTACATATTTCGTTATAAGTCGGAAATTGATTTCTGAGACTAAATTGTAAACTAGATAAACTCATCTTTAACAGAAAAAGTTTGAAAAATGTATTGTAATTACAATTAATATGTTCTAAGGCAATACGTCTAGCAAAAATTGCATTTCTATGTACGTTGATTCAAGAAAATATGAAGGAAGTCAAATTTCACAATAGGAGAAGGATGAAAGACCATGCAGAACTAATCCAAATCCTAACAAATTTCATTTATCTTGAATCAAATAGAAAGACAAAGCCAGCACAAAAAGAAAGAGTTCATATACGTTAACTCAAAAAAGTCTACACATTTCGTTATAAGTCGGAAATTGATTTCTGAGACTAAATTGTAAACTAGATAAACTCATCTTTAACATAAAAAGTTTGAAAAATGTATTGTAAATACCATTAATATGTTCTAAGCCAATACGTCTAGTAAAATTTGCATTTATATGTACGTTGATTCAAGAAAATATGAAGGAAGTCAAATTTCACAATAGAAGAAGGATGAAAGACCATGCAAAACTAATCCAAATCCTAACAAATTTCATCTATCTTGAATCAAATAGAAAGACAAAGCCAACATAAAAATAAAGAGTTCATAAAAATGTTGAGTTTTATATACGTTAACTCAAAAAAGTCTACATATTTCGTTATAAGTCGGAAATTGATTTCTGAGACTAAATTGTAAACTAGATAAACTCATCTTTAACAGAAAAAGTTTGAAAAATGTATTGTAATTACAATTAATATGTTCTAAGGCAATACGTCTAGCAAAAATTGCATTTCTATGTACGTTGATTCAAGAAAATATGAAGGAAGTCAAATTTCACAATAGGAGAAGGATGAAAGACCATGCAGAACTAATCTAAATCCTAACAAATTTCATCCATCTTGAATCAAATAGAAAGACAAAGCCAACACAAAAAGAAAGAGTTCATAAAATGTTGAATTTTATATTCGTTAACTCAAAAAAGTCTACATATTTCGTTATAAGTCGGAAATTGATTTCTGAGACTAAATTGTAAACTAGATAAACTCATCTTTAACAGAAAAAGTTTGAAAAATATATTGTAACTACAATTAATATGTTCCAAGGTAATACCTCTAATAAAAATTTCATTTCCATGTACGTTGATTCAAGAAAATATCAAGGAAGTCAAATTTCACAATAGAAGAAAGATGAAAGATCATGAAGAATTAATCCAAATCCTAACAAATTTCATCTATCTTGAATCAAATAGAAATACAAAGCCAACATAAAAAGAAAGAGTTCATAAAAATGTTGAATTTTATGTGCATTAACTCAAAAAAGTATACACATTTCGTTATAAGTCGGAAATTGATTTCTGAGACTAAATTGTAAACTAGATAAACTCATCTTTAACAGAAAAATTTTGAAAAATGTATTGTAAATACAATTAATATGTTTTAAGGCAATACGTCTAGTAAAAATTGCATTTCTATGTACGTTGATTCAAGAAAATATGAAGGAAGTCAAATTTCACAATAGAAGAAGGATGAAAGACCATGCAAAACTAATCCAAATCCTAACAAATTTCATCTATCTTGAATCATATAGAAAGACAAAGCCAACACAAAAAGAAAGAGTTCATAAAAATGTTTAATTTAATATACGTTAACTCAAAAAAGTCTACACACTTCGTTATAAGTCGGAAATTGATTTCTGAGACTAAATTGTAAACTAGATAAACTCATCTTTAACTGAAAAAGTATGAAAAATGTATTGTAATCACAAATAATATGTTCTAAGGCATTACGTCTACTAAAAATTGCATTTCTATGTACGCTGATTCAAGAAAATATGAAGGAAGTCAAATTTCACAATAGAAGAAGGATGAAAGACCAAGAAGAACAATCCAAATCCTAATAAATTTCATCTATCTTGAATCAAATAGAAAGACAAAGCCAACACAAAAAGAAAGAGTTCATAAAAATATTGAATTTTATATACATTAACTCAAAAAAGTCTACACATTTCGTTATAAGTCGGAAATTGATTTCTGAGACTAAATTGTAAACTAGATAAACTCATCTTTAAAAAAAAGTTTGAAAAATGTATTTTAATTACAATTAATATGTTCTAAGGCAATACGTTTAGTGAAAATTGCATTTTTATGTGCGTTGATTCAAGAAAATATGAAGGAAGTCAAATTTCACAATAGAAGAAGGATGAAAGACCATGCAGAACTAATCTAAATCCTAACAAATTTCATCTATCTTGAATCTAATAGAAAGACAAAGCCAACACAAAAAGAAAGAGTTCATAAAATGTTGAATTTTATATACGTTAACTCAAAAAAGTCTACATATTTCGTTATAAGTCGGAAATTGATTTCTGAGACTAAATTGTAAACTAGATAAACTCATCTTTAACAGAAAAAGTTTGAAAAATGTATTGTAATTACAATTAATATGTTCTAAGGCAATACATCTAGCAAAAATTGCATTTCTATGTACGTTGATTCAAGAAAATATGAAGGAAGTCAAATTTCACAATAGGAGAAGGATGAAAGACCATGCAGAACTAATCCAAATCCTAACAAATTTCATTTATCTTGAATCAAATAGAAAGACAAAGCCAGCAAAAAAAGAAAGAGTTCATATACGTTAACTCAAAAAATTCTACACATTTCGTTATAAGTCGGAAATTGATTTCTGAGACTAAATTGTAAACTAGATAAACTCATCTTTAACATAAAAAGTTTGAAAAATGTATTGTAAATACCATTAATATGTTCTAAGCCAATACGTCTAGTAAAATTTGCATTTATATGTACGTTGATTCAAGAAAATATGAAGGAAGTCAAATTTCACAATAGAAGAAGGATGAAAGACCATGCAAAACTAATCCAAATCCTAACAAATTTCATCTATCTTGAATCAAATAGAAAGACAAAGCCAACACAAAAAGACAGAGTTCATAAAAATGTTGAATTTAATATACGTTAACTCAAAAAAGTCTACACACTTCGTTATAAGTCGGAAATTGATTTCTGAGACTAAATTGTAAACTAGATAAACTCATCTTTAACAGAAAAAGTTTGAAAAATGTATTGTAATTACAATTAATATGTTCTAAGGCAATACGTCTAGCAAAAATTGCATTTCTATGTACGTTGATTCAAGAAAATATGAAGGAAGTCAAATTTCACAATAGGAGAAGGATGAAAGACCATGCAGAACTAATCCAAATCCTAACAAATTTCATTTATCTTGAATCAAATAGAAAGACAAAGCCAGCAAAAAAAGAAAGAGTTCATATACGTTAACTCAAAAAAGTCTACACATTTCGTTATAAGTCGGAAATTGATTTCTGAGACTAAATTGTAAACTAGATAAACTCATCTTTAACATAAAAAGTTTGAAAAATGTATTGTAAATACCATTAATATGTTCTAAGCCAATACGTCTAGTAAAATTTGCATTTATATGTACGTTGATTCAAGAAAATATGAAGGAAGTCAAATTTCACAATAGAAGAAGGATGAAAGACCATGCAAAACTAATCCAAATCCTAACAAATTTCATCTATCTTGAATCAAATAGAAAGACAAAGCCAACACAAAAAGACAGAGTTCATAAAAATGTTGAATTTAATATACGTTAACTCAAAAAAGTCTACACACTTCGTTATAAGTCGGAATTTCTGAGAATAAATTGTAAACTAGATAAACTCATCTTTAACTGAAAAAGTTTGAAAAATGTATTGTAATCACAAATAATATGTTCTAAGGCATTACGTCTACTAAAAATTGCATTTCTATGTACGTTGATTCAAGAAAATATGAAGGAAGTCAAATTTCAAAAGAGAAGAAGGATGAAAGACCAAGAAGAACAATCCAAATCCTAACAAATTTCATCTATCTTGAGTCAAATAGAAAGACAAAGCCAACACAAAAAGAAAGAGTTCATAAAAATGTTGAATTTTATATACGCTAACTCAAAAAAGTCTACACACTTTGTTATACATCTGAAACTTATTTCTGAGACTAAATTGTAAACTAGATAAACTCATTATTAACAGAAAAAGTTTGAAAAATGTATTGTAATCACAAATAATATGTTCTAAGGCAATACGTCTAGTAAGAATTGCATTTCTATGTACGTTAATTCAAGAAAATATGAAGGAAGCCAAATTTCACAATAGAAGAAGAATGAAAGACCAGCCAGAACTAATTCAAATAGTAACAAAATTCATCTATTTGAATCAAATATGAAAGACAATTCCAATACAAAAATAAAGAGTTCATAAAAATGTTGAATTTTATATACGTTAACTCAAAAAAGTCTACACTCTATGTTATAAGTCGAAAATTGATTTCTGAGACTAAATTGTAAACTAGATAAACTCATCTTTAACTGAAAAAGTTTGAAAAATGTATTGTAATCACAAATAATATGTTCTAAGGCATTACGTCTACTAAAAATTGCATTTATATGTACGTTGATTCAAGAAAATATGAAGGAAGTCAAATTTCACAATAGAAGAATGTTGAAAGACCATGCAAAACTAATCCAAATCCTAAAAAATTTCATCTATCTTGAATCAGATAGAAAGACAAAGCCAATACAAAAATAAAGAGTTCATAAATATGTTCAACTTTATATACGTTAACTCAAAATAGTCTACACACTTCGTTATAAGTCGGAAGTTGATTTCTGAGACTAAATTGTATACTAGATAAATTCATCTTTAACAGAAAAAGTTTGAAAAATATATTGTAATTACAATTAATATGTTCCAAGGTAATACCTCTAATAAAAATTTCATTTCTATGTATGTTGATTCAAGAAAATATCAAGGAAGTCAAATTTCACAATAGAAGAAAGATGAAGGATCATGCAGAACTAATCCAAATCCTAACAAATTTCATCTATCTTGAATCAAATAGAAAGACAAAGCCAACATAAAAAGAAAGAGTTCATAAAAATGTTGAATTTTATATACATTAACTCAAAAAAGTCTACACATTTCGTTATAAGTCGGAAATTGATTTCTGAGACTAAATTGTAAACTAGATAAACTCATCATGAAAAAAAAAAGTTTGAAAAATGTATTGTAATTACAATTAATATGTTCTAAGGCAATACGTTCAGTAAAAATTGCATTTTTATGTGCGTTGATTCTAGAAAATATGAAGAAAGTCAAATTTCACAATATAAGAAGGATGAAAGACCATGCAGAACTAATCTAAATCCTAATAAATTTCATCTATCTTGAATCAAATAGAAAGACAAAGCCAACACAAAAAGAAAGAGTTCATAAAATGTTGAATTTTATATACGTTAACTCAAAAAAGTCTACACATTTCGTTATAAGTCGGAAATTGATTTCTGAGACTAAATTATAAACTAGATATACTCATCTTTAACATAAAAAGTTTGAAAAATGTATTGTAAATACCATTAATATGTTCTAAGCCAATACGTCTAGTAAAATTTGCATTTATATGTACGTTGATTCAAGAAAATATGAAGGAAGTCAAATTTCACAATAGAAGAAGGATGAAAGACCATGCAAAACTAATCAAAATCCTAACAAATTTCATCTATCTTGAATCAAATAGAAAGACAAAGCCAACACAAAAAGAAAGAGTTCATAAAAATGTTGAATTTAATATACGTTAACTCAAAAAAGTCTACACACTTCGTTATAAGTCGGAAATTGATTTCTGAGACTAAATTGTAAACTAGATAAACTCATCTTTAACTGAAAAAGTTTGAAAAATGTATTGTAATCACAAATAATATGTTCTAAGGCATTACGTCTACTAAAAATTGCATTTCTATGTACGTTGATTCAAGAAAATATGAAGGAAGTCAAATTTCACAATAGAAGAAGGTTGAAAGACCAAGCAGAACTAATCCAAAATCCTAACAAATTTCATCTATCTTGAATCAGATAGAAAGACAAAGCCAATACAAAAATAAAGAGTTCATAAATATGTTGAACTTTATATACATTAACTCAAAATAGTCTACACACTTCGTTATAAGTCGGAAGTTGATTTCTGAGACTAAATTGTATACTAGATAAATTCATCTTTAACAGAAAAAGTTTGAAAAATATATTGTAATTACAATTAATATGTTCCAAGGTAATACCTCTAATAGAAATTTCATTTCTATGTATGTTGATTCAAGAAAATATCAAGGAAGTCAAATTTCACAATAGAAGAAAGATGAAGGATCATGCAGAACTAATCCAAATCCTAACAAATTTCATCTATCTTGAATCAAATAGAAAGACAAAGCCAACATAAAAAGAAAGAGTTCATAAAAATGTTGAATTTTATATACATTAACTCAAAAAAGTCTACATATTTCGTTATAAGTCGGAAATTGATTTCTGAGACTAAATTGTAAACTAGATAAACTCATCTTTAACAGAAAATTTTTGAAAAATGTATTGTAATTACAATTAATTTGTTCTAAGGCATTACGTCTACTAAATATTGCATTTCTATGTACGTTGATTCAAGAAAATATGAAGGAAGTAAAATTTCACAATAGAAGAAGGATGAAAGACCATGCAGAACTAATCCGAATCCTAACAAATTTCATCTATCTTGAATCAAATAGAAAGACAAATCCAACACAAAAAGAAAGAGTTCATAAAAATGTTGAATTTTATATACGTTAACTCAAAAAAGTCTACATATTTCGTTATAAGTCGGAAATTGATTTCTGAGACTAAATTGTAAACTAGATAAACTCATCTTTAACTGAAAAAGCTTGAAAAATGTATTTTAATCACAAATACTATGTTCTAAGGCATTACGTCTACTAAAAATTGCATTTCTATGTACGTTGATTCAAGAAAATATGAAGGAAGTCAAATTTCACAAAAGAAGAAGGTTGAAAGACCAAGCAGAACTAATCCAAATCCTAACAAATTTCATCTATCTTGAATCAGATAGAAAGACAAAGCCAATACAAAAAGAAAGAGTTCATAAAAATGTTGAATTTTATATTCGTTAACTCAAAAAAGTCTACACATTTCGTTATAAGTCGGAAGTTGATTTCTGAGACTAAATTGTAAACTAGATAAACTCATCTTTAAAAGAAAAAGTTTGAAAAATGTATTGTAATTACAATTAATATGTTCTAAGGTAATACTTCTAGTAAAAATTGCATTTCTATGTGCGTTGATTCAAGAAAATATGAAGGAAGTCAAATTTCACAATAGAGGAAGGTTGAAAGACCAAGCAGAACTAATCCAAATCCTAACAAATTTCATCTATCTTGAATCAGATAGAAAGACAAAGCCAATACAAAAATAAAAAGTTCATAAATATGTTGAACTTTATATACGTTAACTCAAAATAGTCTACACACTTCGTTATAAGTCGGAAGTTGATTTCTGAGACTAAATTGTAAACTAGATAAACTCATCTTTAACAGAAAAAGTTTGAAAAATGTATTGTAAATACAATTAATATGTTCTAACGCAATACGTCTAGTAAAATTTGCATTTCTATGTACGTTGATTCAAGAAAATATGAAGGAAGTCAAATTTCACAATAGAAGAAGGATGAAAGACCATGCAAAACTAATCCAAATCCTAACAAATTTCATCTATCTTGATTCAAATAGAAAGACAAAGCCAACACAAAAAGAAAGAGTTCATAAAAATGTTGAATTTAATATACGTTAAATCAAAAAAGTCTACACACTTTATTATACGTCGGAATTGATTTCTGAGACTAAATTGTAAACTAGATAATCACATCTTTAACTGAAAAAGTTTGAAAAATGTATTGTAATTACAATTAATATGTTCTAAGGCAATACGTCTAGCAAAAATTGCATTTTTATGTACGTTGATTCAAGAAAATATGAAGGAAGTCAAATTTCACAATAGAAGAAGGATAAAAGAACATGCAAAATTAATCCAAATCCTAACAAATTTCATCTATCTTGAATCAGATAGAAAGCCAAAACCAACACAAAAAGAAAGAGTTCATAAAAATTTTGAATTTTATATTCCTTAACTCAAAAAAGTCTACACATTTCGTTATAAGTCGGAAATTGATTTCTGAGACTAAATTGTAAACTAGATAAACTCATCTTTAAAAGAAAAAGTTTGAAAAATGTATTGTAATTACAATTAATATGTTCTAAGGCAATACTTCTAGTGAAAATTGTATTTCTATGTGCGTTGATTCAAGAAAATATGAAGGAAGTCAAATTTCAAGATAGAAGAAGGTTGAAAGACCAAGCAGAACTAATCCAAATCCTAATAAATTTCATCTATCTTGAATCAGATAGAAAGACAAAGCCAATACAAAAATAAAGAGTTCATAAATATGTTGAACTTTATATACGTTAACTCAAAATAGTCTACACACTTCGTTATAAGTCGGAAGTTGATTTCTGAGACTAAATTGTATACTAGATAGATTCATCTTTAACAGAAAAAGTTTGAAAAATATATCGTAATAACAATTAATATGTTCCAAGGTAATACCTCTAATAAAAATTTCATTTCTATGTACGTTGATTCAAGAAAATATCAAGGAAGTCAAATTTCACAATAGGAGAAGGATGAAAGACCATGCAGAACTAATCTAAATCCTAACAAATTTCATCTATCTTGAATCAAATAGAAAGACAAAGCCAACATAAAAATAAAGAGTTCATAAAAATGTTGAGTTTTATATACGTTAACTCAAAAAAGTCTACATATTTCGTTATAAGTCGGAAATTGATTTCTGAGACTAAATTGTAAACTAGATAAACTCATCTTTAACAGAAAAAGTTTGAAAAATGTATTGTAATTACAATTAATATGTTCTAAGGCAATACGTCTAGCAAAAATTGCATTTCTATGTACGTTGATTCAAGAAAATATGAAGGAAGTCAAATTTCACAATAGGAGAAGGATGAAAGACCATGCAGAACTAATCTAAATCCTAACAAATTTCATCCATCTTGAATCAAATAGAAAGACAAAGCCAACACAAAAAGAAAGAGTTCATAAAATGTTGAATTTTATATTCGTTAACTCAAAAAAGTCTACATATTTCGTTATAAGTCGGAAATTGATTTCTGAGACTAAATTGTAAACTAGATAAACTCATCTTTAACAGAAAAAGTTTGAAAAATATATTGTAACTACAATTAATATGTTCCAAGGTAATACCTCTAATAAAAATTTCATTTCCATGTACGTTGATTCAAGAAAATATCAAGGAAGTAAAATTTCACAATAGGAGAAGGATGAAAGACCATGCAGAACTAATCTAAATCTTAACAAATTTCATCTATCTTGAATCAAATAGAAAGACAAAGCCAACATAAAAAGAAAGAGTTCATAAAAATGTTGAATTTTATGTGCATTAACTCAAAAAAGTCTACACATTTCGTTATAAGTCGGAAATTGATTTCTGAGACTAAATTGTAAACTAGATAAACTCATCTTTAACTGAAAAAGTATGAAAAATGTATTGTAATCACAAATAATATGTTCTAAGGAATTACGTCTACTAAAAATTGCATTTCTATGTACGTTGATTCAAGAAAATATGAAGGAAGTCAAATTTCACAATAGAAGAAAGATGAAAGATCATGCAGAACTAAACCAAATCCTAACAAATTTCATCTATCTTGAATCAAATAGAAAGACAAAGCCAACATAAAAAGAAAGAGTTCATAAAAATGTTGAATTTTATATACATTAACTCAAAAAAGTCTACACATTTCGTTATAAGTCGGAAATTGATTTCTGAGGCTAAATTGTAAACTAGATAAACTCATCTTTAAAAAAAAAAAGTTTGAAAAATGTATTTTAATTACAATTAATATGTTCTAAGGCAATACGTTTAGTAAAAATTGCATTTTTATGTGCGTTGATTCAAGAAAATATGAAGGAAGTCAAATTTCACAATAGAAGAAGGATGAAAGACCATGCAGAAATAATCTAAATCCTAACAAATTTCATCTATCTTGAATCAGATATAAAGACAAAACCAATACAAAAATAAAGAGTTCATAAATATGTTAAACTTTATATATGTTAACTCAAAATAGTCTACACACTTTGTTATAAGTCGGAAGTTGATTTCTGAGACTAAATTGTATACTAGATAAATTCATCTTTAACAGAAAAAGTTTGAAAAATATATCGTAATAACAATTAATATGTTCCAAGGTAATACCTCTAATAAAAATTTCATTTCTATGTACGTTGATTCAAGAAAATATCAAGGAAGTCAAATTTCACAATAGGAGAAGGATGAAAGACCATGCAGAACTAATCTAAATCCTAACAAATTTCATCTATCTTGAATCAAATAGAAAGACAAAGCCAACATAAAAAGAAAGAGTTCATAAAAATGTTGAATTTTATATACGTTAACTCAAAAAAGTCTACATATTTTGTTATAAGTCGGAAATTGATTTCTGAGACTAAATTGTAAACTAGATAAACTCATCTTTAACAGAAAAAGTTTGAAAAATGTATTGTAATTACAATTAATATGTTCTAAGGCAATACGTCTAGCAAAAATTGCATTTCTATGTACGTTGATTCAAGAAAATATGAAGGAAGTCAAATTTCACAATAGGAGAAGGATGAAAGACCATGCAGAACTAATCCAAATCCTAACAAATTTCATTTATCTTGAATCAAATAGAAAGACAAAGCCAGCACAAAAAGAAAGAGTTCATATACGTTAACTCAAAAAAGTCTACACATTTCGTTATAAGTCGGAAATTGATTTCTGAGACTAAATTGTAAACTAGATAAACTCATCTTTAACGTAAAAAGTTTGAAAAATGTATTGTAAATACCATTAATATGTTCTAAGCCAATACGTCTAGTAAAATTTGCATTTATATGTACGTTGATTCAAGAAAATATGAAGGAAGTCAAATTTCACAATAGAAGAAGGATGAAAGACCATGCAAAACTAATCCAAATCCTAACAAATTTCATCTATCTTGAATCAAATAGAAAGACAAAGCCAACACAAAAAGACAGAGTTCCTAAAAATGTTGAATTTAATATACGTTAACTCAAAAAAGTCTACACACTTCGTTATAAGTCGGAAATTGATTTCTGAGACTAAATTGTAAACTAGATAAACTCATCTTTAACCGAAAAAGTTTGAAAAATGTATTGTAATCACAAATAATTTGTTCTAAGGCATTACGTCTACTAAATATTGCATTTCTATGTACGTTGATTCAAGAAAATATGAAGGAAGTAAAATTTCACAATAGAAGAAGGATGAAAGACCATGCAGAACTAATCCGAATCCTAACAAATTTCATCTATCTTGAATCAAATAGAAAGACAAATCCAACACAAAAAGAAAGAGTTCATAAAAATGTTGAATTTTATATACGTTAACTCAAAAAAGTCTACATATTTCGTTATAAGTCGGAAATTGATTTCTGAGACTAAATTGTAAACTAGATAAACTCATCTTTAACTGAAAAAGCTTGAAAAATGTATTTTAATCACAAATACTATGTTCTAAGGCATTACGTCTACTAAAAATTGCATTTCTATGTACGTTGATTCAAGAAAATATGAAGGAAGTCAAATTTCACAAAAGAAGAAGGTTGAAAGACCAAGCAGAACTAATCCAAATCCTAACAAATTTCATCTATCTTGAATCAGATAGAAAGACAAAGCCAATACAAAAAGAAAGAGTTCATAAAAATGTTGAATTTTATATTCGTTAACTCAAAAAAGTCTACACATTTCGTTATAAGTCGGAAGTTGATTTCTGAGACTAAATTGTAAACTAGATAAACTCATCTTTAAAAGAAAAAGTTTGAAAAATGTATTGTAATTACAATTAATATGTTCTAAGGTAATACTTCTAGTAAAAATTGCATTTCTATGTGCGTTGATTCAAGAAAATATGAAGGAAGTCAAATTTCACAATAGAGGAAGGTTGAAAGACCAAGCAGAACTAATCCAAATCCTAACAAATTTCATCTATCTTGAATCAGATAGAAAGACAAAGCCAATACAAAAATAAAAAGTTCATAAATATGTTGAACTTTATATACGTTAACTCAAAATAGTCTACACACTTCGTTATAAGTCGGAAGTTGATTTCTGAGACTAAATTGTAAACTAGATAAACTCATCTTTAACAGAAAAAGTTTGAAAAATGTATTGTAAATACAATTAATATGTTCTAACGCAATACGTCTAGTAAAATTTGCATTTCTATGTACGTTGATTCAAGAAAATATGAAGGAAGTCAAATTTCACAATAGAAGAAGGATGAAAGACCATGCAAAACTAATCCAAATCCTAAAAAATTTCATCTATCTTGATTCAAATAGAAAGACAAAGCCAACACAAAAAGAAAGAGTTCATAAAAATGTTGAATTTAATATACGTTAAATCAAAAAAGTCTACACACTTTGTTATACGTCGGAATTGATTTTTGATACTAAATTGTAAACTAGATAATCACATCTTTAACTGAAAAAGTTTGAAAAATGTATTGTAATTACAATAAATATGTTCTAATGCAATACGTCTAGCAAAAATTGCATTTCTATGTACGTTGATTCAAGAAAATATGAAGGAAGTCAAATTTCACAATAGAAGAAGGATAAAAGACCATGCAAAATTAATCCAAATCCTAACAAATTTCATCTATCTTGAATCAGATAGAAAGCCAAAGCCAACACAAAAAGAAAGAGTTCATAAAAATGTTGAATTTTATATTCCTTAACTCAAAAAAGTCTACACATTTCGTTATAAGTCGAAAATTGATTTCTGAGACTAAATTGTAAACTAGATAAACTCATCTTTAAAAGAAAAAGTTTGAAAAATGTATTGTAATTACAATTCATATGTTCTAAGGCAATACTTCTAGTAAAAATTGCATTTCTATATGCGTTGATTCAAGAAAATATGAAGGAGGTTGAAAGACCAAGCAAAACTAATCCAAATCCTAACAAATTTCATCTATCTTGAATCAGATAGAAAGACAAAGCCAATACAAAAATAAAGAGTTCATAAATAAGTTGAACTTTATATACGTTAACTCAAAATAGTCTACACACTTCGTTATAAGTCGGAAGTTGATTTCTGAGACTAAATTGTATACTAGATAAATTCATCTTTAACAGAAAAAGTTTGAAAAATATATCGTAATAACAATTAATATGTTCCAAGGTAATGCCTCTAATAAAAATTTCATTTCTATGTACGTTGATTCAAGGAAATATCAAGGAAGTCAAATTTCACAATAGAAGAAGGATAAAAGACGATGCAAAATTAATCCAAATCCTAACAAATTTCATCTATCTTGAATCAGATAGAAAGGCAAAGCCAACACAAAAAGAAAGAGTTCATAAAAATGTTGAATTTTATATTCGTTAACTCAAAAAAGTCTACACATTTCGTTATAAGTCGGAAATTGATTTCTGAGACTAAATTGTAAACTAGATAAACTCATCTTTAAAAGAAAAAGTTTGAAAAATGTATTGTAATTACAATTAATATGTTCTAAGGCAATACTTCTAGTAAAAATTGCATTTCTATGTGCGTTGATTCAAGAAAATATGAAGGAAGTCAAATTTCACAATAGAAGAAGGTTGAAAGACCAAGCAAAACTAATCCAAATCCTAACAAATTTCATCTATCTTGAATCAGATAGAAAGACAAAGCCAATACAAAAATAAAGAGTTCATAAATATGTTGAACTTTATATACGTTAACTCAAAATAGTCTACACACTTCGTTATAAGTCGGAAGTTGATTTCTGAGACTAAATTGTAAACTAGATAAACTCATCTTTAACAGAAAAAGTTTGAAAAATGTATTGTAATTACAATTAATATGTTCTAAGGCATTACGTCTACTAAAAATTGCATTTCTATGTACGTTGATTCAAGAAAATATGAAGGAAGTCAAATTTCACAATAGAAGAAGGATAAAAGACCATGCAAAATTAATCCAAATCCTAACAAATTTCATCTATCTTGAATCAGATAGAAAGGCAAAGCCAACACAAAAAGAAAGAGTTCATAAAAATGTTGAATTTTATATTCGTTAACTCAAAAAAGTCTACACATTTCGTTATAAGTCGGAAATTGATTTCTGAGACTAAATTGTAAACTAGATAAACTCATCTTTAAAAGAAAAAGTTTGAAAAATGTATTGTAATTACAATTAATATGTTCTAAGGCAATACTTCTAGTAAAAATTGCATTTCTATGTGCGTTGATTCAAGAAAATATGAAGGAAGTCAAATTTCACAATAGAAGAAGGTTGAAAGACCAAGCAGAACTAATCCAAATCCTAACAAATTTCATCTATCTTGAATCAGATAGAAAGACAAAGCCAATACAAAAATAAAGAGTTCATATATATGTTGAACTTTATATACGTTAACTCAAAAAAGTCTACACACTTCGTAATAAGTCGGAAATTGATTTCTGAGACTAAATTGTAAACTAGATAAACTCATATTTCACTGAAAAAGTTTGAAAAATGTATTGTAATCACAAATAATATGTTCTAAAGCATTACGTCTACTAAAAATTGCATTTCTATGTACGTTGATTCAAGAAAATATGAAGGAAGTCAAATTTCACAATAGAAGAAGGATGAAAGACCATGTAGAACTAATCCAAATCCTAACAAATTTCATCTATCTTGAATCAAATAGAAAGACAAAGACAACACAAAAAGAAAGAGTTCATAAAAATGTTGAATTTTATATATGTTAACTCAAAAAAGTCTACACATTTGCTATAAGTCGGAAATTGATTTCTGAGACTAAATTTTAAACTAGATAAACTCATCTTTAACAGAAAAAGTTTGAAGAATGTATTGAAATTACAATTAATATGTTCTAAGGAAATACGTCTAGTAAAAATTGCATTTCTATGTACGTTGATTCAAGAAAATATGAAGGAAGTCAAATTTCACAATAGAAAAGGATGAAAGACCATGCAAAACTAATCCAAATCCTAACAAATTTCATCTATCTTGAATCAAATAGAAAGACAAAGCCAACACAAAAACAAAGAGTTCATAAAAATGTTGAATTTAATATACGTTAACTCAAAAAAGTCTACACACTTCGTTATAAGTCGGAAATTGATTTCTGAGACTAAATTGTAAACTAGATAAACTCATCTTTAACTGAAAAAGTTTGAAAAATGTATTGTAATCACAAATAATATGTTCTAAGGCATTACGTCTACTAAAAATTGCATTTCTATGTACGTTGATTCAAGAAAATATGAAGGAAGTCAAATTTCACAATAGAAGAAGGTTGAAAGACCATGTAGAACTAATCCAAATCCTAACAAATTTCATCTATCTTGAATCAAATAGAAAGACAAAGCCAACACAAAAAGAAAGGGTTCATAAAAATGTTGAATTTTATATATGTTAACTCAAAAAAGTCTACACATTTCGTTATAAGTTGGAAATTGATTTCTGAGACTAAATTGTAAACTAGATAAACTCATCTTTAACAGAAAAAGTTTGAAAAATGTATTGTAATTTTAATTAATATGTTCTAAGGCAATACGTCTAGTAAAAATTGCATTTCTATATACGTTGATTCAAGAAAATATGAAGGAAGTAAAATTTCACAATAGAAAAGGATGAAAGACCATGCAAAACTAATCCAAATCCTAACAAATTTCATCTATCTTGAATCAAATAGAAAGACAAAGCCAACACAAAAAGAAAGAGTTCATAAAAATGTTGAATTTAATATGCGTTAACTCAAAAAAGTCTACACACTTCGTTATAAGTCGGAATTTCTGAGACTAAATTGTAAACTAGATATTTTTTTTTGCTAAATCCAGATTGTATTAATGAATAGCCAATATTTACAAAGAGATCACAAGAAAAGAGGTCCTAAGACCCCAAAAACTTACAAACTATTTAAATCTGAAATAAGAAACACAAGGAAATTCTAAATGCCTAAGAAAATCCGGCCTTTCATCAAAGCTTAAACCTTCACCATTTCTAAGATAACATCCCCTCTTTGCCATACAATCAGCTGCAAAATTTGCCTCACGAAAAGTATGAACAAAACGAATAGAATCATAACTGTTATTAATTCTTCTCCACCTGTGTTTAACAAACCAAGGAAGATTTGTACCCGTCAAGGCAGCAATAGCTCCCATTGAATCTGAACGCACAAGAACCTTTCTCATATTCCACTTCAAAGCCCATTCTAAACCAACAATAATACCATAAATTTCAGCCAAGAAATTATTTGTAATTCCCAGCCCAATGCTCATAGCCCCAACAAAGTTACAATCCGCATCACGCACCACAACACCAGCCCCTGCAACACCTGGGTTTCCTTTTGCCGCACCATCGCAACATAATAAAATCTCATCCCTATTAGGAGGATGCCAAAAAAATTCAATTGGATCGACCTTATGAACCTGCCTATGAGCCACACGGAAGTGGTTCAAAATTTCCAAATCTGCTGAAGTATTACGCATGGAACTCTTCACCCTAACAGAATATTCATGAACCAAAAAGAAAACTCTCTTCTTGAAGAAGTGAATGTTAGCTGCCAAATTTTGAAAACAAGCTAAATTCCTAGTCTGCCACAACTCCGAGCGAATCACCAAGTTAGTAAGAAGCCATAAATCCTTAATAATACGACTCCTACCTTTTGCTGATTTATAAGAGGTCACAACATCATAATAAGGTCTTAAATGAAACAAACCTGAACACCACTGCCAGATTTGCATAGCAAACGGACAACTCCAAATAATGTGCTCCAACGATTCCTCATCAGCATTGCATAAGTAACATTTGTTGGCTAATTCAATTTTGAATCTACTCCTAATCATGTCTTGAGTAGCACAAACCTCTCTACAAATCTTCCAATTCTGGGCAGCAAGTTTAGGATGAATTTCCTTCCTCCACAAAAGACCATACACCGCTGAAGTTGAATACTCCCTTCTAATGAGATTCTTAGCTGAAGAAACAGAAAAACATTCATTCATCTCTGGCATCCAAATTCTACAATCCTTCCCTCCTTGTAACAAAGGCAAATCCTCCAAGACTACCCCAGCACGCATCAAATTCTGGAGATGAACACCCTGCAACTGCCAAATAATATTATCAATAATATCACTAACCTTAACATTTCTGTCAAGGTCAGTTTCATTAAGCAAATCAGCAATGCTCTCATTCCCATACCAAACATCAAAATAAAGAGATGTAGCCCTCCCATCACCAATAAGAACCTTAGAATGCTTGTCCACAATAGAATGAATCAATTTAATGCCCGGCAGAATTGAAGATTTCACACCATAAAGTTTGATACCACCATTCCTAGTAGTATACTTTGCCCACAAAAAACGAGCCCATTTCTTGTCTGAAGAACGAATACTCCACCACAGCTTCATGAGAAGAGCTTTATTAGTAACCACCATGCTGGTTATACCAAGACCACCTTCCTTCAGAGGACAACAAACTTTAGGATACCCAACAACAAATTTCCTAGTAACATCAGCATCACCAGACCAAAGAAAATTACGAATGGCTCTTTCCGCCTGCTGAACAAACTTTCTAGGCCACTTGTACACCGCCATGTTGTGAATGGCATAGCTAGCTATCACTGAATTAATAAGAACAACTCTATCTTGAAAAGAAAGAAATCTTCCCTTCCAAACCGAAAGTTGATTCTTTATTTTCTCAATCACATTGCTTATGTGACGATATCGAACAACCCCAGGCATGATCTGAACTCCCAAATATCTGTCCGGAAAATTGGAAACTTCCATACCAAGCAAATTAGTGATAGTTCCACAGCGACTCAATGAACCACCACCATAATAAACCTTACTCTTTTGACGACAAACAGATTGCCCAGAGGCACTTTGATATTTACCAAGCAAAGATAGAAGATTATGCAAACTCTTCATATTGCCTTTACAAAAAATCATAATGTCATCAGCAAAGAAAAGATGAGTGGGAGAAATACCTTTCTTTGAGAGCATTGGCGTCATCTTCTTTTCCACAAACAATTTCGTGAGATTTCTACTCAGAACATCTTCAATAAGAACAAAAATAAGGGGAGATAAGGGATCACCTTGCCTCAGACCTCTATTGATTGTGAAGAAACCCTCAGGACTTCCATTAAGAAGAATAGAAATCCTTGCTGAATTAAGGATTGACCAGATCCAAGAACACCATCTATTAGAGAAACCATATTTTCGAAAAACCTCTAAGACAAAGGACCAGCTAACCGTGTCAAAAGCTTGAGTAATATCTAGCTTCAACCCCAAATTACCATCCCTCCTCTTAGTTTTTAAATCGTTGATCATCTCCGACGCCACACTAATGTTCTCATGGATATTTCTCCCCTTCATAAATGCAACTTGCTCTTCTGAAACCAAATTATCAAGAACACTCCCCAGTCTTGTAGCTAAAATCTTAGTAAAAATCTTAAAGAAAAAATTACTAAGACCAATAGGCCTGAAGTTTCGAAGAGAATTGGCCCCTCTAAACTTGGCAAGTAAAATAATAAGACTAGAATTAGTACCTTGCGGAATCATCTGTCGACGCCAGCAATACGTGACAGCATTGAAAAGGTCTTGCTGAATCACATCCCAGCAATGCCTATAGAAACAACCAGAGAAACCATCCGGCCCAGGGGCACTATCAGCGCTAAGATCAAAAACAGCATTCTTAATCTCATCAATAGTAGGAATCTCATCCATTCTCTGACTATCTTCCACAGAAATAATGTTATGATCATATTGAAACAAAGCATCATCAATAGGTAACTCAGCACCATTAAATTTATCCTCAAAATAGGCCACGGTGTGTTCTTTAATTTGGTCACAATCAGTTATAACAACCCCATTATCATCCACTAACTCCGAAATCATGTTACTACTCCTTCTAGTCCTAATATTAGCATGAAAAAAAGAAGTATTACTAGCACCTTCCTAAAGCCATTTATTTCTTGACTTTTGCTTCAACATAGTAGCTTGTTGGGCACGAATTTCCTGAAGAGTAACTGAAGCCTCCTTGGCATAATTCAGCTTAGTTACATCTTCTGGATCCTCATCAGAAATTGTAAGCGCCACTTCCATAGTCAACTGCGCTTGCTTGAGCTTAGCATACACATTGCCAAAGACACGTAAATTCCACTCTTTCATGATAACCTTTAACCTTTTAAGTTTGGAAGGAAAAATAAAAGCAGGCGTACCAGTAATAGGGGCGTTCCAACTCTCACTCACCATGCGCATGAAATCTGAATGAGAGAACCACATCTTCTGAACTCTAAAAGGAGCTCGTTTCGGTCTAGTATTAACAAAAGGAAAGCCAATAAGAGTGGAATGGTCAGAAACTTCACGAGGAAGAGCTTTACACCTCCAATTCTCAAACTTAATAAGCCACGCCTCATTAATCAAAGCTCTATCTAGCTTACAAAGAATTCTACGAACACCAGATTGGCCATTAGCCCAAGTGAACTTAGAACCCAAAAAATCAGCTTCAAAAAGATCATTATCCTCCATCCAATCACTAAAATCATTAATGACTGAAGTACGTGGTTGTCTACCTCCTCTCTTCTCCTCATTGCGAAGAACACAATTAAAATCACCCATAACCAACCATGGAGTATTATTATCAACTGAAGAAAGTTGCTGCCATAAACTTCTTCTCGTGACACGTAAACAGCTAGCATGAACAAAGGAAATCAAAACCCCCTCTACTTCAATAGTAATAGCTTGCCTACTCGAATTCATAACTACAGGCGTAGCTATGCAGCTTGACCAAAAAATCCATATGTTTCCTTTAGACGAACCAACAGAATTATGAATAACTTCTTTCTTATAGCCATCCACATATAAAGTTTGCAAGAAATTTAAAGTACAATGTACCTTTGGCTCTGCAATACATAAAATATCCGGCTTGAAATCATGAAATAACTCACGCAACTTATTTTTAGCAGCATCACGCGCAATGCCATTTATGTTCCAATATAGAACACGCATTAAAAACCAGTTTTGGAGGAATCAATATCAATCTGAGAAGTTGCACCAGAATTAATTCTTGGTAAACTTCCTTTTTCAGCACAAATTCTCAAATTGGAGTCCTGAAGAGACTCGGAATCAGAAGCATTCCTACCCTCAGTAGTATTCACTACCTTATGCATGGATTGCATGCGAACACGCCTAGCTTCTTGATCAGCCCTAAACTTTGCATCAGCTGAACTCTCCTCCACATCTTGAATTGTTTCAATAGCATTATATCTGTTTTTATTCAAAAGAAACTCCCCAGCCGTAAGCTGATCACAAAGAGGAGTAGGAGTTGCGGTCACAATCCTAACAGGTTTGGGAATCCTAGTTCCAACCAAACTTGTTATAGTTGATGGATTAGTTTCACCCACTTTTCCATTCTTAACTAAAACTGATTTTGAAGCCTGCGCTTGTTTAGTTCTCGCCAATTCAACATAGAAAGATTCAAAATCAGCTTTGGCTTGTGCCATAACAACCTCCAACTGCTGAGCCTTCACCAGCTTAGCAGCAAACTCCACATCAGCTTCTTCCCCAGCAATATTATCAACAACATCACGCACATCTACATTGACGTTGTGAGCTTTTTTCTTACCCTTCTTCTTACGCCTAGCCACTTGCCATTCCCCACCAGCAGGTTTAGGAATATTGCTCACGCCAGGTTGAGAATCATCACCGCTAACTTGTTTGCTTACCACAAGTTGTCGCTCAGTATTTTCCTTGTGCTGCTTTCTACATTCATGATCAGTATGCCCAATCAACTTGCACTTGGAACAATATTTTGGAACTTTTTGAATCTCAACAGATTGCCAAAAATCTAAACCCCCAACCGTAATATGAATAGCATCAGTAGCTGCTTCAGCAAAATTAATATCCACCAAAACTGATGCAAAGTGACCATATTCATGAGCAAGAGTACGTCTATCAACCACAATTGGAGTTCCTAATGATTTAGCCAAGGACAATAGCGTTTTTTCTGTCCAGAATTCTAATGGAAGCCCTGGAAAAGAAACCCACACGGAAGCATGAGATGATCTTTGTTTTTCAGCATCAAAACCAGGAAACCATTCAATTAGGGTTATCTTTTGATGCCTAAAAAACCAAGCTTCAGCATTCAAAAGCTTTTCTTTTGCTGTTTGGGATTGTAACTTGATGGTGAAGAAACCTCTACTCATAGGAATTAGCTGAACCGCACCTTGACCTAGCTGCCATTGATGTTCCAAATCATCCTTCACCTCTTGGAAAGTAATTCCTTTGAAATCTAAACGTCCAATAAGACTGAATTTCCAAATATCACAACCTTCCAAATAGAAAGATTCAGGTAAAACAATCGCTGGTTTGCCTTCTTTTAACGTTGGAAATGGTAAAGAACTGAGATCAATAGATGTTGTTGGAAGCTGTTGCTTCCCCTTCACCTGATCAGCATAAGTACGAGACCTAACATGAGACGCATGAGAAGCATCTCCCATCTCAAATCACCCGTAGATGATTGAGGAGAACCAAAAAAATTGAAAAGTTTGAAAACCCAAAACCCTAAGGAAAAATCGCCTCAGAGCCAAGAGAGAGAAAAAAGTTTTCAAGAAAAATAAAAAGTGTGTTAATTTTCTTGAATCAACCTATATAGAAATGCAATTTTTACTAGACGTAATGCCTTTAAACATATTATTTGTGACTACAATACATTTTTCAAAATTTTTCTGTTAAAGATGAGTTTATCTAGTTTACAATTTAGTTTCAGAAATCAATTTCAGACTTATAACGAATGGTGTAGCCTTTTTTGAGTTAACGTATATAAAATTCATCATTTTTAAGAACTCTTTCTTTTTGTGTTGGCTCTGTCTTTCTATTTGATTCAAGATAGATGAAATTGGTTAGGATTTGGATTAGTTCTTCTTGGTCTTTCATCCTTCTTCTATTGTGAAACTTGCCTTCCTTCATATTTTCTTGAAACAACGTACATAGAAATGCAATTTTTACTATACGTAATGCTTTAGAACATATACTTTGTGATTACAATACATTTTTCAAACTTTTTCTGTTAAAGATGAGTTTATCTAGTTTAAGATTTAGTCTCAGAAATCAATTTCCGACTTGTAGACTTTTTTGAGTTAACGTATATAAAATTTTAAATTATATGAACTCTTTCATTTGTGTTCGCTTTGTCTTTCTATTTGATTCATGATAGATGAAATTTGTTAGGATTTGGATTAGTTATGCATGGTCTTTCATCCTTCTTCTATTGTGAAATTTGACTTCCTCCATATTTTCTTGAATCAACGTATATAGAAATGCAATTTTAACTAGACGTAATGCCTTAGAACATATTATTTGTGACTACAAAACATTTTCAAACTTTTTCTGTTAAAGATGAGTTTAACTAGTTTACAATTTAGTTTCAGAAATCAATTTCAGACTTATAACGAAGTGTGTAGACTTTTTTGAGTTAAGGTATATAAAATTCAACATTTTTATGAACTCTTTCTTTTTGTGTTGGCTTTGTCTTTCTATTTGATTCAAGATAGATGAAATTTGTTTGGATTTGGATTAGTTCTTCTTGGTCTTTCATCCTTGTTCTATTGTGAAATTTTCCCTCCTTCATATTTTCTTGAATCAACGTACATAGAAATGCAAATTTTACTAGATGTAATGCCTTAGAACATATTATTTGTGATTACAATACATTTTTCAAACTTTTTCTGTTAAAGATGAGTTTATCTAGTTTACGATTTAGTTTCAGAAATCAATTTCAGACTTATAACGAAGGGTGTAGCCTTTTTTGAGTTAACGTATATAAAATTCAACATTTTTATGAACTTTTTCTTTTGGTGTTGGCTTTGTATTTCTATTTGATTCAAGATAGATGAAATTTGTTAGGATTTGGATTAGTTCTGCATGGTCATTCATCCTTCTTCTATTGTGAATTTTGACTTCCTTCATTTTTTCTTTAATCAACATACATAGAAATGCAATTTTACTAGACGTACCGCCTTAGAACATATTAATTGTGATTACAATACATTTTTCAAACTTTTCTGTTAAAGATGAGTTTATCTAGTTTACAATTTAGTCTCAGAAATCAACTTCCGATTTATAACGAAGTGTGTAGACTTTTTTGAGTTAACGTATACAAAATTCAATATTTTTATGAACTCTTTATTTTTGTATTGGCTTTGTCTTTTAATTTGATTCAAATAGATGAAATTTGGATTAGTTCTGGCTGGTCTTTTATCCTTCTTCTATTGTGAAATTTTTCTTCCTTCATATTTTCTTGAATCAACGTACATAGAAATGCAATTTTTACTAGACGTAATGCCTTCGAGCATATTATTTGTGATTACATTACATTTTTCAAACTTTTTTTTGTTAAAGATGAGTTTATCTTGTTTACAATTTAGTGTCAGAAATAAATTTCAGACTTATAACGAAGTGTGTAGACTTTTTTGAGTTAACGTATATAAAATTAAACATTTTTATGAACTCTTTCTTTTTGTGTTGTCTTTGTCTTTCTATTTGATTTAAAATAGATGAAATTTTTTAGGATTTGGATTAGTTCTTGTTGTTCTTTCATCCTTCTTCTATTGTGAAATTTGCCTTCCTTCATATTTTTTGAATCAACGTACATAGAAATGCAATTTTTACTAAACGTAATGATTTAGAACATATTATTTGTGATTACAATACATTTTTCAAACTTTTTCTATTAAAGATGAGTTTATCTAGTTTACGATCTAGTCTCAGAAATCAATTTCCGACTTATAACGAAATGTGTAAACTTTTTTTAGTTAACGTATGTAAAATTCAAAATTTTTATAAACTCTTTCTTTTTGTGTTGGCTTTGTCTTTCTATTTGATTCAAGATAGATGAAATTTGTTAGGATTTGGATTAGTTTTGCATGGTCATTCATCCTTCTTTTATTGTGAATTTTGACTTCCTTCATTTTTTCTTGAATCAACATACATAGAAATGCAATTTTTACTAGATGTACTGCCTTAGAACATATTAATTGTGATTACAATACATTTTTCAAACTTTTCTGTTAAAGATGAGTTTATCTAGTTTACAATTTAGTCTCAGAAATGAACTTTTGGATAGGAAAAGTAGAAAGAAAATATGAGAGGAAAGAGAAACTCTGGCGAAAACACTAGGGTTTAGTTTTTTCACGTAAGTTTCATAGTTCATCACGAATTCAATATGGTAGAAAATAATCCTAGTTCATCACAGATTCAGCAACACCAATCCTTTGCGGACAAGGTTAGGGGAAAACAAACCCTAAAACCAACAGGAATTGATATTACTAGTTTACCTAATCCTACTCTGATTGATGGAGAACCATCCCTTGTTATACCCGTGGATTACTATGAAGAGGGTTGTAAACCCTTTCAACACAGTTTCATTGCACGGCTAAACTTCACAGGGCTGAAGTTTTTTGAGGTAAAAACTCTTTTAATATCTCAATGGCAGATTAATCCTAATTCTGTTAGGTTTATGACTATGGGAAAAGGTTTCTTTGTTATTATGCTACAAGATGAGGAAACTAAGGAGAGAATCAGACGTGCAAAGTGGTTTGTTCAACAACATGAACTCAAGTTAATGGATTGGTACCCAGGTTTTGATCCTGATCGTCAAAAAACTTCCCATGCAAACGTATGGGTTCACTTTCCTGGTCTACATGCAGAACTTTGGACTGAGAAGAACTTGTTATCTATGGGAAAAGTTTTAGGGACTCCTATTGTGGTTGATCAAAGAACCCTAAATCTGGAGTATGGAAACTTTGCTTCAGTTTTGGTAGATGTGGATTTTGCAAAACACATTCCAAGTAGAATTAAGATTACAGCTGGGGGGAGGACGTTTTGGCAATACTTGGATATCCCAAAATCACCAAAATTCTGTATGAAGTGCTGCATAATTGGTCACAATGATGTTGAATGTAGAAGACAACCAAAGAATGATGAGAAAACTTCTAAGGCTGATGCGACAGGTGAGTGGCAGAATGTGCGTAATAGGAGAAACCGTAAGGGTGATGGAGCTGCTGTAGGTGTTGACGCTGCTGTAGGTGGTGTAAACAACGTTGCTGTAGGTGTTGACGCTGCTGTAGGTGGTGTAAACAACGTTGCTGTAGGTGTTGGCGCTGCTGTAGGTGGTGTAAACGATGGTGCTATTGTGGTTCATGATGTTGTTAACGGTGCTGGTGGTAATGTGGATAGTGCTCTTGCTGTAGGGCACGGTGGAGCTGTGGTGAATGGGGTGGTTGAAGCTGGTTTAGTGGAGAGTGCTGGTGGTTTGGAGCGAACTATTCAGCTAGAGAAGGATTTCGCGAATACTGAAGCCAATCTTCATTTAGCGTCTGAAGCTTTTGAGAAAGCTAAGAAGGCGTTAGCATTGCAAAAGAGTTCGGATATTGGGTTGTCAATGGTTGAAATTGCAACCTCATCTAAGTCTACTAAGAGTGGTGAAAGAACTAATCACTCTAGTGACGGGAATGATGCGATTTCTTCTTTTACGCCTGTTGAGGCTGGTACTAAGTCTTTGCAAGACATGGTGGTGGATAATATTGAGGATATCTCAAGCTACAGAGCTGTTGCTGAAACTTCTATTGTGGTTTCTCCTAATAAGTTCAATGTTTTGAATGATGAATTGGGTGTGGATAATGATGAAGTTGAACACTTTTCTGGAGGGGGTTCGGATGAGGCAGAAAACACTTCTGGAGGTAGTTCGGATGAAGAGTTGACGCCTGAAAAAGCTTCATCAGGTGTTAAGGGTGTTAAATGGGCGGAAATTCCAGTGGATATGCCAAAGAAAAGTAGACAACCAAGCCGGGTTTTGATTACACGTTCTAGTTCTTCTCAACAACGTTTTAATGATTCCAAATCAGATTCGGATTCTGAAGTGAATACTTTGGGAAACCGAGTTAGGAAGGGTGTCTCTCCTGTTTTACAAAGTAGGATTCCTAGCAAGATTCCACAAGCTAATCATAATAAAAAAAAGAGTGTTTCCTAATGAGAGTTCTATATTGGAATATTAATGGGGTGGCGAAGGTGGAAGCGGGTAGTAAGTTGCGTAAATTGGTGCATGAATACAAACCGGCAGTACTTTGTATTGCTGAGCCTAAGATTCGTTGCACTGAGAAGGTAATGAGAAGGTTAAATTTGGCTGGCTATAATAAAAAGGTAATTCATAATTCTACTTCTAGTTCTTTGGGTAATTTGTGGATTCTTTGGGATGATTGTATTGAGGAGCCGGTGGTGATTAATATGTCTAAACAAGCCATTACGGTTAAAACTGAGGGGGTTCTTATCTCTTTTGTTCATGCTAGTTATATTCAAGTTTTTCGTAGGAGGCTTTGGAGTCAACTTGAAGCGGTTCATGTAACTACTCCTTGGTTGGTTATGGGTGATTTCAATTGTGTTCTTCGTCAAGATGAAAAGAAAGGGGGTAGGGCAACTCGTCTCTCTTGTATTAATGAGTTTTCTGATTGGATGGAGGATAATAACTTGTTTGAAGCTGATTCTTTGGGGTCTAAGTTTACTTGGACCAATGGTCAGATTGGTGTTGGTAGAATTATTAGTAAGTTGGATCGTGCTATTATTAATGAACCTTGGCTGTCTAAGTTTTCGAATTGGCGGTGTAAAGCTCTTCCGAGGGAAGTTTCTGACCATTCGACTCTTATTGGTTTTCCTTTTTGTGATCCTAGGCCTAGACGTGCTCCTTTTCGTATACAGAAGATGTGGTTTTCTCATCCGGATTTTTTGAAGATGGTGGAGTTATCTTGGATGGCGCCGGTTTATGGTAATCATGGTTTTATTTTTCCTTTCAAATTGAAGCGGTTGAAGGAGGCAATTAAGTTATGGAATCAAATGGTTTTTGGTAATGTCAATGCGAGGCTAAAGCAAGCAACGCTTAAGTTTGAGGTAGCTAGTAGAAATTCAGATGAAGATCCCTTTGATGTTTCAAAACTTAATAATATGAAGGATGCTCTTGTTGAGGTTCAAGATATTCAAAGGCAGCAGCATATAATGTTAAAGCAAAAATCTAGAAATCAGTGGTTGATGGAGGGTTCTAGTAACACTTCTTTCTTTCACAACTCTATTAAAATTCGTAGAAGTGCTAATACAATCTCGGAGCTTGTTGCTGAAGATGGGAGTACTATTACTGATCCGGTTCATCTTAGTGATCATGTGGTTTCTTACTATCAGGCTAAATTCAATGGTGAGGATGGTCAGGTAAGTGACTCTCTTTTTGATTATGATCATGTTTCTATTTCTGTGGAAGAGTCGCATATGTTGGATGCTATTCCTACTTGTGATGAGATTAAACAGGCGGTTTTTGATTTGGGAGCTGATAGTGCGCCAGGTCCAGATGGTTTCTCGGGGTGTTTTTATAGACATTGTTGGGAGATTATTCAAAAGGATCTGATTTTAGCGGTTACTTATTGCTGGTCCTCTAAAACCATTCCTAATGGGGTTAATTCTAGTCTTATTCTTTTGCTTGCAAAGGTTAGGGGAGCTGCTAGGTTGAAGAACTTTAGGCCGATTGGTTTAAGTAATTTCTTTTTTAAGATTTTTACTAAAATCTTGGCTACTAGGCTTGGTACGGTGTTGGGAAAATTGGTGTCTGAAGAGCAAGTAGCTTTCATGAAGGGTAGGAATATACATGAGAATATTAGTTTAGCTTCTGAGATGGTGAATGAATTGCACATCAAAAGGAAGGATGGTAATTTGGGTTTGAAACTTGATATCTCTCAGGCTTTTGATACGGTGAGCTGGTCTTTTGTTCTTGAGGTTTTTAGAAGGTATGGGTTTTCTGAAGTTTGGTGCTCTTGGATTTGGAAAATTCTGGATTCGGCGCGTATTTCTATTCTTCTTAATGGTAGTCCGGAGGGTTATTTCAAGATTAATAGGGGATTACGGCAGGGGGATCCTCTATCTCCTCTGATTTTTGTTTTGATTGAGGATGTGCTTAGCCGCAACATCTCTAAACTCTTTCAGAATAAGGATATGGCTTATATGGTAAAACGTAAGGGTATTGCTCCTACTCATTTATTTTTTGCTGATGATATTATGATTTTTTGCAAGGGAAATATGAAGAGTGTGAAGAATCTGGTGAAACTTTTGGAGAATTACCAACAAGCTTCTGGTCAGAGGGTTTGTAGGGAGAAGAGCAAGATCTACTTTGGTGGTGGGACTTTGAGTAGGCGCCAGACCATTGCTTCTTTCTTAGGTATGGAAATTTCTAACTTTCCTGATAGATATTTGGGAGTTAAGGTGATGCCGGGGATGGTTAAGTATAGTCACATCAGCAACGTTGTTGATAAGTTGAGGGATCAACTTTCGGTTCTGAAAGGTAAGATGTTATCTTTTCAGGATAGGGTTGTGCTTGTTAAGAATGTTCTTTCGAGTTATTCTATTCATAACATGGCTGTGTACAAATGGCCGGTAAAATTCACACTTCAGTGTGAGCGTGTGATTCGTAATTTTCTGTGGTCGGGTGATTCTAATCTTTCTAGAGCTTTTGTAGTTGGTTTTGATAAGATTTGTAGTCCTTTAAAGGAAGGTGGTCTTGGGATCACTAGCCTAAGGACTATGAATAAAGCTTTGCTGATGAAATTGTGGTGGGCTATAAAATCTTCTCGTAAGAGGTGGGCGAGGTTTTTGGAAGCCAAATTCACTTGTAGGGATGGTCGTATTAAGATGGCAGGGGTGAAATCTTCTATTCTTCCAGGTCTTCGTTGGGTTCATAAGGAGATGGTGAACAACACGAAATGTTTTATTGGTGACGGTAGGGATACTTCTTTATTCTTTGATATATGGTATGGAAATACAACCTTAGCTAGTGTTTTAAATCGCATGGATTTAGATAGATCAGCTCGTGTGAGTGATATTATTGTGCAAGGTGATTGGCAGATTCATGGAGTTCATTCACAAATCCTTTTAGGTGCTGGTGTGTTGCAACAGGATTTACCAAAAATTCATATGGGAGTGGATAGGCGTTTTTGGATGCCTGATTTACAAGGTAAATTTACTGTCAAGTCAGCTAGGGAATTGATTAGGAAGAAATATCCTATTTTGAAGGAGGCGGGGTTGTTATGGAAGAGGGTGGTGCATCCTTCTTTGGCGGCTCAAAACTGGAAGTTTATTCGTGGTGCGTGTGCTACTCTTGATAAGGTACGTAGTAGATTTAAAATTCAACTTGCATCTAAATGTAGTGTGTGTCAGATTGAGGAGGAGTCTCTCCATCATATTCTTTGGAGCTGTAATTTTGCGCGTCAAGCTTGGAAGTGGATTGAAGGTATTTTCAAAATTAAACCTAATTATGATATCATTACTTCTTACCAAAAGGCAAAAAATCATAGTGGTATTGTTAAGGATTTGTGGTTGGTAGTGAATTTGGTTGTGCGATCAGAATTATGGTTCACTAGGAATAAAAAAGTGTATGAAAAGAAGAAACCTTGTTGGTCTTTATTTCAAAAACGTGTTTTTAGTCTGATGCAAGATTATTCAGTTCGTATGAAGAGTTATATGCATAATTCTATGGATGACTTGAGAATTCTAGATTTCTTTAGGGTTCGGCATAGAAAGGTGAAGTTTATTGATCCCAAGGAATGTTTTTGGTTTCCTCCTAATGATAATGAATTGCTTTTGTGCACGGATGGCGCATCAAGAGGTAATCCTGGGGTGGCGGGAGCTGGTGCTGTTGCAAGGAATGCAAATTGTGAAGTGGTAGGTGCAATGTGTATTGGTTTGGGAGTTACTTCTAATTATTTGGCTGAATTGTATGGTATTATTGTGGGTATGGAGTGGGCAGTTCAGTGGGGTTATACGTGCATTGTTATTAGATCAGATTCTACAAGTGTGTTGAGGGCTTTAGAAGAAGATAACGTTCCTTGGTTTTCTAGGCAAAGATGGATGGAAGTTAAAGGTTTATATGGTTCAATTCGTTTTGAGCATTCTTTTAGAGAGGCAAATTTTGCAGCTGATACAATGGCAAAGCGTGGTTGTTTATTAGAGGACGGGGTTGGTTTTCACTTTGAAGGTCGACCAGTTTTTTTAAGTTCTATTGAGTTTCCAAATGTAATTTATTATCGTTTTAAATAGGTTTTAGGAGTTTTTTAGGGGTTTCTCTGATCCCTTTTCTCCTTCACCTATCTTGTAAATATCTTTTTATATCAATATATTTGACTTAGCAAAAAAATCATAGTCCTCTAAAGTTAAAGAATTAATAGATGTCACCTGGAATGCAAGAAACTGTATAAAACATCAAATAATATACAAAAAATTGTACATTGAAGAGGATGGTTCAAAAGAATACACAGAAGTATAGGTGGATGCTTAGTTTCATCGTAGGCTTGTTATCAATAACTCGTAGTCCTCTAAAGTTAAAGAATTAATAGATGTCAAATGGAACGCTAGAAACTGTTTAAAACATCTAATAATATACAAAAACTGGTACATTTAAGAGGATGGTTCAAAAGAATACACATAAGTATAGGTGAATGTTTAGTTTCATAGTAGGCTTCTTATCAATAACTCATAGTCCTCTAAAGTTAAAGAATTAATAGATGTCACATGGAACGCTTGAAACTGTTTAAAATATCTAATAATATACAAAAACTGGTACATTTAAGAGGATGGTTCAAAAGAATACACATAAGTATAGGTGAATGCTTAGTTTCATAGTAGGGTTGTTATCAATAACTCATAGTCCTCTAAAGTTAAAGAATTAATAGATGTCACCTGGAATGCTAGAAACTGTATAAAACATCAAATAATATACAAAAAATTGTACATTGAAGAGGATGGTTCAAAAGAATACACAGAAGTATAGGTGGATGCTTAGTTTCATCGTAGGCTTGTTATCAATAACTCATAGTCCTCTAAAGTTAAAGAATTAATAGACGTCAAATGGAACGCTAGAAACTGTTTAAAACATCTAATAATATACAAAAACTGGTACATTTAAGAGGATGGTTCAAAAGAATACACATAAGTATAGGTGAATGCTTAGTTTCATAGTAGGCTTGTTATCAATAACTCATAGTCCTCTAAAGTTAAAGAATTAATAGATGTCACCTGGAATGCTAGAAACTGTTTAAAACATCTAATAATATACAAAAACTTGAACATTTAAGAGGATGGTTCAAAAGAATACACAGAAGTATAGGTGAATGCTTAGTTTCATAGTAGGGTTGTTATCAATAACTCATAGTCCTCTAAATTTAAAGAATTAATAGATGTCACCTGGAATGCTAGAAACTGTATAAAACATCAAATAATATACAAAAAATTGTACATTGAAGAGGATGGTTCAAAAGAATACACAGAAGTATAGGTGGATGCTTAGTTTCATCGTAGGCTTGTTATCAATAACTCATAGTCCTCTTAAGTTAAAGAATTAATAGATGTCAAATGGAACGCTAGAAACTGTTTAAAACATCTAATAATATACAAAAACTGGTACATTTAAGAGGATGGTTCAAAAGAATACACATAAGTATAGGTGAATGTTTAGTTTCATAGTAGGCTTCTTATCAATAACTCATAGTCCTCTAAAGTTAATTTTTTTTTTTGCTAAGTCAAATATATTGATATAAAAAGATATTTACAAGATAGGTGAAGGAGAAAAGGGATCAGAGAAACCCCTAAAAAACTCCTAAAACCTATTTAAAACGATAATAAATTACATTTGGAAACTCAATAGAACTTAAAAAAACTGGTCGACCTTCAAAGTGAAAACCAACCCCGTCCTCTAATAAACAACCACGCTTTGCCATTGTATCAGCTGCAAAATTTGCCTCTCTAAAAGAATGCTCAAAACGAATTGAACCACTAGGGTTTAGTTTTTTCACGTAAGTTTCATAGTTCATCACGAATTCAATATGGTAGAAAATAATCCTAGTTCATCACAGATTCAGCAACACCAATCCTTTGCGGACAAGGTTAGGGGAAAACAAACCCTAAAACCAACAGGAATTGATATTACTAGTTTACCTAATCCTACTCTGATTGATGGAGAACCATCCCTTGTTATACCCGTGGATTACTATGAAGAGGGTTGTAAACCCTTTCAACACAGTTTCATTGCACGGCTAAACTTCACAGGGCTGAAGTTTTTTGAGGTAAAAACTCTTTTAATATCTCAATGGCAGATTAATCCTAATTCTGTTAGGTTTATGACTATGGGAAAAGGTTTCTTTGTTATTATGCTACAAGATGAGGAAACTAAGGAGAGAATCAGACGTACAAAGTGGTTTGTTCAACAACATGAACTCAAGTTAATGGATTGGTACCCAGGTTTTGATCCTGATCGTCAAAAAACTTCCCATGCAAACGTATGGGTTCACTTTCCTGGTCTACATGCAGAACTTTGGACTGAGAAGAACTTGTTATCTATGGGAAAAGTTTTAGGGACTCCTATTGTGGTTGATCAAAGAACCCTAAATCTGGAGTATGGAAACTTTGCTTCAGTTTTGGTAGATGTGGATTTTGCAAAACACATTCCAAGTAGAATTAAGATTACAGCTGGGGGGAGGACGTTTTGGCAATACTTGGATATCCCAAAATCACCAAAATTCTGTATGAAGTGCTGCATAATTGGTCACAATGATGTTGAATGTAGAAGACAACCAAAGAATGATGAGAAAACTTCTAAGGCTGATGCGACAGGTGAGTGGCAGAATGTGCGTAATAGGAGAAACCGTAAGAGTGATGGAGCTGCTGTAGGTGTTGACGCTGCTGTAGGTGGTGTAAACAACGTTGCTGTAGGTGTTGACGCTGCTGTAGGTGGTGTAAACAACGTTGCTGTAGGTGTTGGCGCTGCTGTAGGTGGTGTAAACGATGGTGCTATTGTGGTTCATGATGTTGTTAACGGTGCTGGTGGTAATGTGGATAGTGCTCTTGCTGTAGGGCACGGTGGAGCTGTGGTGAATGGGGTGGTTGAAGCTGGTTTAGTGGAGAGTGCTGGTGGTTTGGAGCGAACTATTCAGCTAGAGAAGGATTTCGCGAATACTGAAGCCAATCTTCATGCAGCGTCTGAAGCTTTTGAGAAAGCTAAGAAGGCGTTAGCATTGCAAAAGAGTTCGGTTATTGGGTTGTCAATGGTTGAAATGGCAACCTCATCTAAGTCTACTAAGAGTGGTGAATTGGCAAGAACTAATCACTCTAGTGACGGGAATGATGCGAGTTCTTCTTTTACGCCTGTTGAGGCTGGTACTAAGTCTTTGCAAGACATGGTGGTGGATAATATTGAGGATATCTCAAGCTACAGAGCTGTTGCTGAAAATTCTATTGTGGTTTCTCCTAATAAGTTCAATGTTTTGAATGATGAATTGGGTGTGGATAATGATGAAGTTGAACACTTTTCTGGAGGGGGTTCGGATGAGGCAGAAAACACTTCTGGAGGTAGTTCGGATGAAGAGTTGACGCCTGAAAAAGCTTCATCAGGTGTTAAGGGTGTTAAATGGGCGGAAATACCAGTGGATATGCCAAAGAAAAGTAGACAACCAAGCCGGGTTTTGATTACACGTTCTAGTTCTTCTCAACAACGTTTTAATGATTCCAAATCAGATTCGGATTCTGAAGTGAATACTTTGGGAAACCGAGTTAGGAAGGGTGTCTCTCCGGTTTCACAAAGTAGGATTCCTAGCAAGATTCCACAAGATAATCATAATAAAAAAAAGAGTGTTTCCTGATGAGAGTTCTATATTGGAATATTAATGGGGTGGCGAAGGTGGAAGCGGGTAGTAAGTTGCGTAAATTGGTGCATGAATACAAACCGGTAGTACTTTGTATTGCTGAGCCTAAGATTCGTTGCACTGAGAAGGTAATGAGAAGGTTAAATTTGGCTGGCTATAATAAAAAGGTAATTCATAATTCTACTTCTAGTTCTTTGGGTAATTTGTGGATTCTTTGGGATGATTGTATTGAGGAGCCGGTGGTGATTAATATGTCTAAACAAGCCATTACGGTTAAAACTGAGAGGGTTCTTATCTCTTTTGTTCATGCTAGTTATATTCAAGTTTTTCGTAGGAGGCTTTGGAGTCAACTTGAAGCGGTTGATGTAACTACTCCTTGGTTGGTTATGGGTGATTTCAATTGTGTTCTTCGTCAAGATGAAAAGAAAGGGGGTAGGGCAACTCGTCTCTCTTGTATTAATGAGTTTTCTGATTGGATGGAGGATAATAACTTGTTTGAAGCTGATTCTTTGGGGTCTAAGTTTACTTGGACCAATGGTCAGATTGGTGTTGGTAGAATTATTAGTAAGTTAGATCGTGCTATTATTAATGAACCTTGGCTGTCTAAGTTTTCGAATTGGCGGTGTAAAGCTCTTCCGAGGGAAGTTTCTGACCATTCGACTCTTATTGGTTTTCCTTTTTGTGATCCTAGGCCTAGACGTGCTCCTTTTCGTATACAGAAGATGTGGTTTTCTCATCCGGATTTTTTGAAGATGGTGGAGTTATCTTGGATGGCGCCGGTTTATGGTAATCATGGTTTTATTTTTCCTTTCAAATTGAAGCGGTTGAAGGAGGCAATTAAGTTATGGAATCAAATGGTTTTTGGTAATGTCAATGCGAGGCTAAAGCAAGCAACGCTCCGAGATCACTAAGATGAACCGGATCAGTAATAGTACTCCCATCTTCAGCAACAAGCTCCGAGATTGTATTAGCACTTCTACGAATTTTAATAGAGTTGTGAAAGAAAGAAGTGTTACTAGAACCCTCCAACAACCACTGATTTCTAGATTTTTGCTTTAACATTATATGCTGCTGCCTTTGAATATCTTGAACCTCAACAAGAGCATCCTTCATATTATTAAGTTTTGAAACATCAAAGGGATCTTCATCTGAATTTCTACTAGCTACCTCAAACTTAAGCGTTGCTTGCTTTAGCCTCGCATTGACATTACCAAAAACCATTTGATTCCATAACTTAATTGCCTCCTTCAACCGCTTCAATTTGAAAGGAAAAATAAAACCATGATTACCATAAACCGGCGCCATCCAAGATAACTCCACCATCTTCAAAAAATCCGGATGAGAAAACCACATCTTCTGTATACGAAAAGGAGCACGTCTAGGCCTAGGATCACAAAAAGGAAAACCAATAAGAGTCGAATGGTCAGAAACTTCCCTCGGAAGAGCTTTACACCGCCAATTCGAAAACATAGACAGCCAAGGTTCATTAATAATAGCACGATCTAACTTACTAATAATTCTACCAACACCAATCTGACCATTGGTCCAAGTAAACTTAGACCCCAAAGAATCAGCTTCAAACAAGTTATTATCCTCCATCCAATCAGAAAACTCATTAATACAAGAGAGACGAGTTGCCCTACCCCCTTTCTTTTCATCTTGACGAAGAACACAATTGAAATCACCCATAACCAACCAAGGAGTAGTTACATCAACCGCTTCAAGTTGACTCCAAAGCCTCCTACGAAAAACTTGAATATAACTAGCATGAACAAAAGAGATAAGAACCCCCTCAGTTTTAACCGTAATGGCTTGTTTAGACATATTAATCACCACCGGCTCCTCAATACAATCATCCCAAAGAATCCACAAATTACCCAAAGAACTAGAAGTAGAATTATGAATTACCTTTTTATTATAGCCAGCCAAATTTGACCTTCTCATTACCTTCTCAGTGCAACGAATCTTAGGCTCAGCAATACAAAGTACTACCGGTTTGTATTCATGCACCAATTTACGCAACTTACTACCCGCTTCCACCTTCGCCACCCCATTAATATTCCAATATAGAACTCTCATCAGGAAACACTCTTTTTTTTATTATGATTAGCTTGTGGAATCTTGCTAGGAATCCTACTTTGTAAAACCGGAGAGACACCCTTCCTAACTCGGTTTCCCAAAGTATTCACTTCAGAATCCGAATCTGATTTGGAATCATTAAAACGTTGTTGAGAAGAACTAGAACGTGTAATCAAAACCCGGCTTGGTTGTCTACTTTTCTTTGGCATATCCACTGGTATTTCCGCCCATTTAACACCCTTAACACCTGATGAAGCTTTTTCAGGCGTCAACTCTTCATCCGAACTACCTCCAGAAGTGTTTTCTGCCTCATCCGAACCCCCTCCAGAAAAGTGTTCAACTTCATCATTATCCACACCCAATTCATCATTCAAAACATTGAACTTATTAGGAGAAACCACAATAGAATTTTCAGCAACAGCTCTGTAGCTTGAGATATCCTCAATATTATTCACCACCATGTCTTGCAAAGACTTAGTACCAGCCTCAACAGGCGTAAAAGAAGAACTCGCATCATTCCCGTCACTAGAGTGATTAGTTCTTGCCAATTCACCACTCTTAGTAGACTTTGGCTTTGTCTTTCTATTTGATTCAAATAGATGAAATTTGTTGGAATTTGGAATAGTTCTGCCTGGGCTTTTATCCTTCTTCTACTGTGAAATTTGACTTCTTTCATATTTTCTTGAATCAACGTACATAAAAATGCAATTTTTACTAGTCGTAATGCCATATAACATATTATTTGTGATTACAATACATTTTTCAAACTTTTTCTGTTAAAGATGTGTTTATCTCGTTTACAATTTAGTCTCAGAAATCAATTTCAGACGTATAACGAAGTGTGTAGACTTTTTTAGTTAACATATATAAAATTCAACATTTTTATGAACACTTTCTTTTTATGTTGGCTTTGTCTTTCTATTTGATTCAAGATAGATGAAATTTGTTAGGATTTGGATTATTTCTTCTTGGTCTTTCATCCTTCTTCTATTGTGAAATTTGACTTCCTTCATGTTTTCTTGAATCAACGTACATAGAAATGCAATTTTTACTAGACGTAGTGCCTTAGAACATATTAATTGTGATAACAATACATTTTTCAAACTTTTTATGTTAAAGATGAGTTTATCTAGTTTAAAATTTAGTCTCAGAAATCAACTTCCGACTTACAACGAAGAGTGTAGACTTTTTAGAGTTAACGTATAAAAAATCTAACATTTTTATGAACTCTTTATTTTTGTATTGGCTTTGTCTTTCAATTTGATTCAAATAGATGAAATTTGTTGGAATTTGGAATAGTTCTGCCTGGGCTTTTATCCTTCTTCTACTGTGAAATTTGACTTCTTTCATATTTTCTTGAATCAACGTACATAAAAATGCAATTTTTACTAGTCGTAATGCCATATAACATATTATTTGTGATTACAATACATTTTTCAAACTTTTTCTGTTAAAGATGTTTTTATCTCGTTTACAATTTAGTCTCAGAAATCAATTTCAGACGTATAACGAAGTGTGTAGACTTTTTTAGTTAACATATATAAAATTCAACATTTTTATGAACACTTTCTTTTTATGTTGGCTTTGTCTTTCTTTTTTTGCTAAGTCAAATATATTGATAAAAAAAGATATTTACAAGATAGGTGAAGGAGAAAAGGGATCAGAGAAACCCCTAAAAAACTCCTAAAACCTATTTAAAACGATAATAAATTACATTTGGAAACTCAATAGAACTTAAAAAAACTGGTCGACCTTCAAAGTGAAAACCAACCCCGTCCTCTAATAAACAACCACGCTTTGCCATTGTATCAGCTGCAAAATTTGCCTCTCTAAAAGAATGCTCAAAACGAATTGAACCATATAAACCTTTAACTTCCATCCATCTTTGCCTCGCAAACCAAGGAACGTTATCTTCTTCTAAAGCCCTCAACACACTTGTAGAATCTGATCTAATAACAATGCACGTATAACCCCACTGAACTGCCCACTCCATACCCACAATAATACCATACAATTCAGCCAAATAATTAGAAGTAACTCCCAAACCAATACACATTGCACCTACCACTTCACAATTTGCATTCCTTGCAACAGCACCAGCTCCCGCCACCCCAGGATTACCTCTTGATGCGCCATCCGTGCACAAAAGCAATTCATTATCATTAGGAGGAAACCAAAAACACTCCTTGGGATCAATAAACTTCACCTTTCTATGCCGAACCCTAAAGAAATCTAGAATTCTCAAGTCATCCATAGAATTATGCATATAACTCTTCATACGAACTGAATAATCTTGCATCAGACTAAAAACACGTTTTTGAAATAAAGACCAACAAGGTTTCTTCTTTTCATACACTTTTTTATTCCTAGTGAACCATAATTCTGATCGCACAACCAAATTCACTACCAACCACAAATCCTTAACAATACCACTATGATTTTTTGCCTTTTAGTAAGAATTAATGATATCATAATTAGGTTTAATTTTGAAAATACCTTCAATCCACTTCCAAGCTTGACGCGCAAAATTACAGCTCCAAAGAATATGATGGAGAGACTCCTCCTCAATCTGACACACACTACATTTAGATGCAAGTTGAATTTTAAATCTACTACGTACCTTATCAAGAGTAGCACACGCACCACGAATAAACTTCCAGTTTTGAGCCGCCAAAGAAGGATGCACCACCCTCTTCCATAACAACCCCGCCTCCTTCAAAATAGGATATTTCTTCCTAATCAATTCCCTAGCTGACTTGACAGTAAATTTACCTTGTAAATCAGGCATCCAAAAACGCCTATCCACTCCCATATGAATTTTTGGTAAATCCTGTTGCAACACACCAGCACCTAAAAGGATTTGTGAATGAACTCCATGAATCTGCCAATCACCTTGCACAATAATATCACTCACACGAGCTGATCTATCTAAATCCATGCGATTTAAAACACTAGCTAAGGTTGTATTTCCATACCATATATCAAAGAATAAAGAAGTATCCCTACCGTCACCAATAAAACATTTCGTGTTGTTCACCATCTCCTTATGAACCCAACGAAGACCTGGAAGAATAGAAGATTTCACCCCTGCCATCTTAATACGACCATCCCTACAAGTGAATTTGGCTTCCAAAAACCTCGCCCACCTCTTACGAGAAGATTTTATAGCCCACCACAATTTCATCAGCAAAGCTTTATTCATAGTCCTTAGGCTAGTGATCCCAAGACCACCTTCCTTTAAAGGACTACAAATCTTATCAAAACCAACTACAAAAGCTCTAGAAAGATTAGAATCACCCGACCACAGAAAATTACGAATCACACGCTCACACTGAAGTGTGAATTTTACCGGCCATTTGTACACAGCCATGTTATGAATAGAATAACTCGAAAGAACATTCTTAACAAGCACAACCCTATCCTGAAAAGATAACATCTTACCTTTCAGAACCGAAAGTTGATCCCTCAACTTATCAACAACGTTGCTGATGTGACTATACTTAACCATCCCCGGCATCACCTTAACTCCCAAATATCTATCAGGAAAGTTAGAAATTTCCATACCTAAGAAAGAAGCAATGGTCTGGCGCCTACTCAAAGTCCCACCACCAAAGTAGATCTTGCTCTTCTCCCTACAAACCCTCTGACCAGAAGCTTGTTGGTAATTCTCCAAAAGTTTCACCAGATTCTTCACACTCTTCATATTTCCCTTGCAAAAAATCATAATATCATCAGCAAAAAATAAATGAGTAGGAGCAATACCCTTACGTTTTACCATATAAGCCATATCCTTATTCTGAAAGAGTTTAGAGATGTTGCGGCTAAGCACATCCTCAATCAAAACAAAAATCAGAGGAGATAGAGGATCCCCCTGCCGTAATCCCCTATTAATCTTGAAATAACCCTCCGGACTACCATTAAGAAGAATAGAAATACGCGCCGAATCCAGAATTTTCCAAATCCAAGAGCACCAAACTTCAGAAAACCCATACCTTCTAAAAACCTCAAGAACAAAAGACCAGCTCACCGTATCAAAAGCCTGAGAGATATCAAGTTTCAAACCCAAATTACCATCCTTCCTTTTGATGTGCAATTCATTCACCATCTCAGAAGCTAAACTAATATTCTCATGTATATTCCTACCCTTCATGAAAGCTACTTGCTCTTCAGACACCAATTTTCCCAACACCGTACCAAGCCTAGTAGCCAAGATTTTAGTAAAAATCTTAAAAAAGAAATTACTTAAACCAATCGGCCTAAAGTTCTTCAACCTAGCAGCTCCCCTAACCTTTGCAAGCAAAAGAATAAGACTAGAATTAACCCCATTAGGAATGGTTTTAGAGGACCAGCAATAAGTAACCGCTAAAATCAGATCCTTTTGAATAATCTCCCAACAATGTCTATAAAAACACCCCGAGAAACCATCTGGACCTGGCGCACTATCAGCTCCCAAATCAAAAACCGCCTGTTTAATCTCATCACAAGTAGGAATAGCATCCAACATATGCGACTCTTCCACAGAAATAGAAACATGATCATAATCAAAAAGAGAGTCACTTACCTGACCATCTTCACCATTGAATTTAGCCTGATAGTAAGAAACCACATGATCACTAAGATGAACCGGATCAGTAATAGTACTCCCATCTTCAGCAACAAGCTCCGAGATTGTATTTGCACTTCTACGAATTTTAATAGAGTTGTGAAAGAAAGAAGTGTTACTAGAACCCTCCAACAACCACTGATTTCTAGATTTTTGCTTTAACATTATATGCTGCTGCCTTTGAATATCTTGAACCTCAACAAGAGCATCCTTCATATTATTAAGTTTTGAAACATCAAAGGGATCTTCATCTGAATTTCTACTAGCTACCTCAAACTTAAGCGTTGCTTGCTTTAGCCTCGCATTGACATTACCAAAAACCATTTGATTCCATAACTTAATTGCCTCCTTCAACCGCTTCAATTTGAAAGGAAAAATAAAACCATGATTACCATAAACCAGCGCCATCCAAGATAACTCCACCATCTTCAAAAAATCCGGATGAGAAAACCACATCTTCTGTATACGAAAAGGAGCACGTCTAGGCCTAGGATCACAAAAAGGAAAACCAATAAGAGTCGAATGGTCAGAAACTTCCCTCGGAAGAGCTTTACACCGCCAATTCGAAAACTTAGACAGCCAAGGTTCATTAATAATAGCACGATCCAACTTACTAATAATTCTACCAACACCAATCTGACCATTGGTCCAAGTAAACTTAGACCCCAAAGAATCAGCTTCAAACAAGTTATTATCCTCCATCCAATCAGAAAACTCATTAATACAAGAGAGACGAGTTGCCCTACCCCCTTTCTTTTCATCTTGACGAAGAACACAATTGAAATCACCCATAACCAACCAAGGAGTAGTTACATCAACCGCTTCAAGTTGACTCCAAAGCCTCCTACGAAAAACTTGAAAATAACTAGCATGAACAAAAGAGATAAGAACCCCCTCAGTTTTAACCGTAATGGCTTGTTTAGACATATTAATCACCACCGGCTCCTCAATACAATCATCCCAAAGAATCCACAAATTACCCAAAGAACTAGAAGTAGAATTATGAATTACCTTTTTATTATAGCCAGCCAAATTTAACCTTCTCATTACCTTCTCAGTGCAACGAATCTTAGGCTCAGCAATACAAAGTACTACCGGTTTGTATTCATGCACCAATTTACGCAACTTACTACCCGCTTCCACCTTCGCCACCCCATTAATATTCCAATATAGAACTCTCATCAGGAAACACTCTTTTTTTTATTATGATTAGCTTGTGGAATCTTGCTAGGAATCCTACTTTGTAAAACAGGAGAGACACCCTTCCTAACTCGGTTTCCCAAAGTATTCACTTCAGACTCCGAATCTGATTTGGAATCATTAAAACGTTGTTGAGATGAACTAGAACGTGTAATCAAAACCCGGCTTGGTTGTCTACTTTTCTTTGGCATATCCACTGGAATTTCCGCCCATTTAACACCCTTAACACCTGATGAAGCTTTTTCAGGCGTCAACTCTTCATCCGAACTACCTCCAGAAGTGTTTTCTGCCTCATCCGAACCCCCTCCAGAAAAGTGTTCAACTTCATCATTATCCACACCCAATTCATCATTCAAAACATTGAACTTATTAGGAGAAACCACAATAGAAGTTTCAGCAACAGCTCTGTAGCTTGAGATATCCTCAATATTATCCACCACCATGTCTTGCAAAGACTTAGTACCAGCCTCAACAGGCGTAAAAGAAGAACTCGCATCATTCCCGTCACTAGAGTGATTAGTTCTTGCCAATTCACCACTCTTAGTAGACTTAGATGAGGTTGCAATTTCAACCATTGACAACCCAATATCCGAACTCTTTTGCAATGCTAACGCCTTCTTAGCTTTCTCAAAAGCTTCAGACGCAGCATGAAGATTGGCTTCAGTATTCGCGAAATCCTTCTCTAGCTGAATAGTTCGCTCCAAACCACCAGCACTCTCCACTAAACCAGCTTCAACCACCCCATTCACCACAGCTCCACCGTGCCCTACAGCAAGAGCACTATCCACATTACCACCAGCACCGTTAACAACATCATGAACCACAATAGCACCATCGTTTACACCACCTACAGCAGCGCCAACACCTACAGCAACGTTGTTTACACCACCTACACCTACAGCAACGTTGTTTACACCACCTACAGCAGCGTCAACACCTACAGCAGCTCCATCACCCTTACGGTTTCTCCTATTACGCATATTCTGCCACTCACCTGTCGCATCAGCCTTAGAAGTTTTCTCATCATTCTTTGGTTGTCTTCTACATTCAACATCATTGTGACCAATTATGCAGCACTTCATACAGAATTTTGGTGATTTTGGGATATCCAAGTATTGCCAAAACGTCCTCCCCCCAGCTGTAATCTTAATTCTACTTGGAATGTGTTTTGCAAAATCCACATCTACCAAAACTGAAGCAAAGTTTCCATACTCCAGATTTAGGGTTCTTTGATCAACCACAATAGGAGTCCCTAAAACTTTTCCCATAGATAACAAGTTCTTCTCAGTCCAAAGTTCTGCATGTAGACTAGGAAAGTGAACCCATACGTTTGCATGGGAAGTTTTTTGACGATCAGGATCAAAACCTGGGTACCAATCCATTAACTTGAGTTCATGTTGTTGAACAAACCACTTTGCACGTCTGATTCTCTCCTTAGTTTCCTCATCTTGTAGCATAATAACAAAGAAACCTTTTCCCATAGTCATAAACCTAACAGAATTAGGATTAATCTGCCATTGAGATATTAAAAGAGTTTTTACCTCAAAAAACTTCAGCCCTGTGAAGTTTAGCCGTGCAATGAAACTGTGTTGAAAGGGTTTACAACCCTCTTCATAGTAATCCACGGGTATAACAAGGGATGGTTCTCCATCAATCAAAGTAGGATTAGGTAAACTAGTAATATCAATTCCTGTTGGTTTTAGGGTTTGTTTTCCCCTAACCTTGTCCGCAAAGGATTGGTGTTGCTGAATCTGTGATGAACTAGGATTATTTTCTACCATATTGAATTCGTGATGAACTATGAAACTTACGTGAAAAAACTAAACCCTAGTGTTTTTGCCAGAGTTTCTCTTTCCTCTCATTTTTTTTCTCCGACCATATTCATGAGCAAGAGTACGTCTATCAACCAAAATTGGAGTTCCTAGTGATTTAGCCAAGGACAATAGCGTTTTTTCTGTCCAGAATTCTAATGGAAGCCCTGGAAAAGAAACCCACACGGAAGCATGAGATGATCTTTGCTTTTCAGCATCAAAACCAGGAAACCATTCAATTAGGGTTAGCTTTTGATGCCTAAAAAACCAAGCTTCAGCATTCAAAAGCTTTTCTTTTGCTGTTTGGGATTGTAACTTGATGGTGAAGAAACCTCTACTCATAGGAATTAGCTGAACCGCACCTTGACCTAGCTGCCATTGATGTTCCAAATCATCCTTCACCTCTTGGAAAGTAATTCCTTTGAAATCTAAACGTCCAATAAGACTGAATTTCCAAATATCACAACCTTCCAAATAGAAAGATTCAGGTAAAACAATCGCCGGTTTGCCTTCTTTTAACGTTGGCAATGGTAAAGAACTGAGATCAATAGATGTTGTTGGAAGCTGTTGCTTCCCCTTCACCTGATCAGCATAAGTACGAGACCTAACATGAGACGCATGAGAAGCATCTCCCATCTCAAATCACCCGTAGATGATTGAGGAGAACCAAAAAAAATTGAAAAGTTTGAAAACCCAAAACCCTAAGGAAAAATCACCTCAGAGCCAAGAGAGAGAAAAAAGTCTCCAGAAATCAATTTCCGACCAAAAATGATGTTAAAAAATTAGTCACGTAGGATCCACTGTTCTACGGCACAGAACCTCGTAAACTAGATAAACTCATCTTTAAGAGAAAAAGTTTGAAAAATGTATTGTAATTACAATAAATATGTTCTAAGACAATACGTCTAGTAAAAATTGCATTTCTATGTACGTTGATTCATGAAAATATGAAGGAAGTCAAATTTCACAATAGAAGAAGGATGAAAGACCATGCAGAACTAATCCAAATCCCAACAAATTTCATCTATCTTGAATCAAATAGAAAGACAAAGCCAACACAAAAAGAAAGAGTTCATAAGAATGTTGAATTTTATATACGTTAACTCAAAAAAGTCTACACATTTCATTAAAAGTCGGAAATTGATTTCTGAGACTAAATTGTAAACTAGATAAACTCATCTTTAACAGAAAAAGTTTGAAAAATGTATTGTAATTACAATTAATATGTTCTAAGGCAATAGGTCTAGTAAAAAATGCATTTCTATGTACGTTGATTCAAGAAAATATGAAGGAAGTCAAATTTCACAATAGAAAAGGATGAAAGACCATGCAAAACTAATCCAAATCCTAACAAATTTCATCTATCTTGAATCAAATAGAAAGACAAAGCCAACACAAAAGGAAAGAGTTCATAAGAATGTTGAATTTTATATACGTTAACTCAAAAAAGTCTACACATTTCGTTATAAGTCGGAAATTGATTTCTGAGACTAAATTGTAAACTAGATAAACTCATCTTTAAGAGAAAAAGTTTGAAAAATGTATTGTAATTACAATAAATATGTTCTAAGACAATACGTCTAGTAAAAATTGCATTTCTATGTACGTTGATTCATGAAAATATGAAGGAAGTCAAATTTCACATTAGAAGAAGGATGAAATACCATGCAAAACTAATCCAAATCCTAACAAATTTCATCTATCTTGAATCAAATAGAAAGACAAAGCCAACACAAAAAGAAAGAGTTCATAAGAATGTTGAATTTTATATACGTTAACTCAAAAAAGTCTACACATTTCGTTAAAAGTCGGAAATTGATTTCTGAGACTAAATTGTAAACTAGATAAACTCATCTTTAAGAGAAAAAGTTTGAAAAATGTATTGTAATTACAATAAATATGTTCTAAGACAATACGTCTAGTAAAAATTGCATTTCTATGTACGTTGATTCATGAAAATATGAAGGAAGTCAAATTTCACAATAGAAGAAGGATGAAAGACCATGCAGAACTAATCCAAATCCTAAAAAATTTCATCTATCTTGAATCAAATAGAAAGACAAAGCCAACACAAAAAGAAAGAGTTCATAAGAATGTTGAATTTTATATACGTTAACTCAAAAAAGTCTACACATTTCGTTATAAGTCGGAAATTGATTTCTGAGACTAAATTGTAAACTAGATAGACTCATCTTTAACAGAAAAAGTTTGAAAAATGTATTGTAATTACAATCAATATGTTCTAAGGCAATACATCTAGTAAAAATTGCAATTCTATTTACGTTGATTCAAGAAAATATGATGGAAGTCAAATTTCACAATAGAAGAAGGATGAAAGACCATGCAGAACTAATCCAAATCCTAACAAATTTCATCTATCTTGAATCAAATAGAAAGACAAAGCCAACACAAAAAGAAAGAGTTCATAAAAATGTTGAATTTTATATACGTTAACTCTAAAAAGTCTACACATTTCGTTATAAGTCGGAAATTGATTTCTGAGACTAAATTGTAAACTAGATAAACTCATCTTTAACAGAAAAAGTTTGAAAAATGTATTGTAATTACAATTAATATGTTCTAAGGCAATACGTCTACTAAAAATTGCATTTCTATGTACGTTGATTCAAGAAAATATGAAGGAAGTCAAATTTCACAATAGAAAAGGATGAAAGACCATGCAAAACTAATCCAAATCCTAACAAATTTCATCTATCTTGAATCAAATAGAAAGACAAAGCCAACACAAAAAGCAAAAGTTCATTAAAATGTTGAATTTAATATACGTTAACTCAAAAAAGTCTACACACTTCGTTATAAGTCGGAAATTGATTACTCATCTTTAACTGAAAAAGTTTGAAAAATGTATTGTAATCACAAATAATATGTTCTAAGGCATTACGTCTACTAAAAATTGCATTTCTATGTACGTTGATTCAAGAAAATATGAAGGAAGTCAAATTTCACAATAGAAGAAGGATGAAAGACCAAGCAGAACTAATCCAAATACTAACAAATTTCATCTATCTTGAATCAGATAGAAAAACAAAGCCAACACAAAAAGAAAGAGTTCATAAGAATGTTGAATTTTATATACGTTAACTCAAAAAAGTCTACACATTTCGTTATAAGTCGGAAATTGATTTATGAGACTAAATTGTAAACTAGATAAACTCATCTTTAACAGAAAAAGTTTGAAAAATGTATTGTAATTACAATTAATATGTTCTAAGGCAATACGTCTAGTAAAAATTGCATTTCTATGTACGTTGATTCAAGAAAATATGAAGGAAGTCAAATTTCACAATAGAAAAGTTTGAAAAATGTATTGTAATTACAATTAATATGTTCTAAGGGAATACTTATAGTCAAAATTGCATTTCTATGTGCGTTGATTCAAGAAAATATGAAGGAAGTCAAATTTCACAATAGAAGAAGGTTGAAAGACCAAGCAGAACTAATCCAAATCCTAACAAATTTCATCTATCTTGAATCAGATAGAAAGACAAAGCCAATACAAAAATAAAGAGTTCATAAATATGTTGAACTTTATATACGTTAACTCAAAATAGTCTACACACTTCGTTATAAGTCGGAAGTTGATTTCTGAGACTAAATTGTATACTAGATAAATTCATCTTTAACAGAAAAAGTTTGAAAAATTTACCGTAATTACAATTAATATGTTCCAGGGTAATACCTCTAATAAAAATTTCATTTCTATGTACGTTGATTTAAGAAAATATCAAGGAAGTCAAATTTCACAATAGAAGAAGGATGAAAGACCATGCAGAACTAATCCAAATCCTAACAAATTTCATCTATCTTGAATCAAATAGAAAGACAAAGCCAACACAAAAAGAAAGAGTTCATAAGAATGTTGAATTTTATATACGTTAACTCAAAAAAGTCTACACATTTCGTTATAAGTCGGAAATTGATTTCTGAGACTAAATTGTAAACTAGATAAACTCATCTTTAACAGAAAAAGTTTGAAAAATGTATTGTAATTACAATTAATATGTTCTAAGGCAATACGTCTAGTAAAAATTGCATTTCTATGTACGTTGATTCATGAAAATATGAAGGAAGTCAAATTTCAATATAAGAAGGATGAAAGACCATGCAGAACTAATCCAAATCCTAACAAATTTCATCTATCTTGAATCAAATATAAAGACAAAGCCAACACAAAAAGAAAGAGTTCATAAGAATGTTGAATTTTATATACGTTAACTCAAAAAAGTCTACACATTTCGTTAAAAGTCGGAAATTGATTTCTGAGACTAAATTGTAAACTAGATAAACTCATCTTTAACAGAAAAAGTTTGAAAAATGTATTGTAATTACAATTAATATGTTCTAAGGCAATAGGTCTAGTAAAAATTGCATTTCTATGTACGTTGATTCAAGAAAATATGAAGGAAGTCAAATTTCACAATAGAAAAGGATGAAAGACCATGCAAAACTAATCCAAATCCTAACAAATTTCATCTATCTTGAATCAAATAGAAAGACAAAGCCAACACAAAAACAAAGAGTTCATAAAAATGTTGAATTTTATATATGTTAACTCAAAAAAGTCTACACATTTCGTTATAAGTCGGAAACTGATTTCTGAGACTAAATTGTAAACTAGATAAACTCATCTTTAAGAGAAAAAGTTTGAAAAATGTATTGTAATTACAATAAATATGTTCTAAGACAATACGTCTAGTAAAAATTGCATTTCTATGTACGTTGATTCATGAAAATATGAAGGAAGTCAAATTTCACAATAGAAGAAGGATGAAAGACCATGCAGAACTAATCCAAATCCCAACAAATTTCATCTATCTTGAATCAAATAGAAAGACAAAGCCAACACAAAAAGAAAGAGTTCATAAGAATGTTGAATTTTATATACGTTAACTCAAAAAAGTCTACACATTTCATTAAAAGTCGGAAATTGATTTCTGAGACTAAATTGTAAACTAGATAAACTCATCTTTAACAGAAAAAGTTTGAAAAATGTATTGTAATTACAATTAATATGTTCTAAGGCAATAGGTCTACTAAAAATTGCATTTCTATGTACGTTGATTCAAGAAAATATGAAGGAAGTCAAATTTCACAATAGAAGAAGGATGAAAGACCAAGCAGAACTAATCCAAATCCTAACAAATTTCATCTATATTGAATCAGATAGAAAGACAAAGCCAACACAAAAAGAAAGAGTTCATAAGAATGTTGAATTTTATATACGTTAACTCTAAAAAGTCTACACATTTCGTTATAAGTCGGAAATTGATTTCTGAGACTAAATTGTAAACTAGATAAACTCATCTTTAACAGAAAAAGTTTGAAAAATGTATTGTAATTACAATTAATATGTTCTAAGGCAATACATCTAGTAAAAATTGCATTTCTATGTACGTTGATTCAAGAAAATATGAAGGAAGTCAAATTTCACAATAGAAAAGGATGAAAGACCATGCAAAACTAATCCAAATCCTAACAAATTTCATTTACCTTGAATCAAATAGAAAGACAAAGCCAACACAAAAAGAAAGAGTTCATAAGAATGTTGAATTTTATATACGTTAACTCAAAAAAGTCTACACATTTCATTAAAAGTCGGAAATTGATTTCTGAGACTAAATTGTAAACTAGATAAACTCATCTTTAACAGAAAAAGTTTGAAAAATGTATTGTAATTACAATTAATATGTTCTAAGGCAATAGGTCTACTAAAAATTGCATTTCTATGTACGTTGATTCAAGAAAATATGAAGGAAGTCAAATTTCACAATAGAAGAAGGATGAAAGACCAAGCAGAACTAATCCAAATCCTAACAAATTTCATCTATCTTGAATCAGATAGAAAGACAAAGCCAACACAAAAAGAAAGAGTTCATAAGAATGTTGAATTTTATATACGTTAACTCTAAAAAGTCTACACATTTCGTTATAAGTCGGAAATTGATTTCTGAGACTAAATTGTAAACTAGATAAACTCATCTTTAACAGAAAAAGTTTGAAAAATGTATTGTAATTACAATTAATTTGTTCTAAGGCAATACGTCTAGTAAAAATTGCATTTCTATGTACGTTGATTCAAGAAAATATGAAGGAAGTCAAATTTCACAATAGAAAAGGATGAAAGACCATGCAAAACTAATCCAAATCCTAACAAATTTCATTTACCTTGAATCAAATAGAAAGACAAAGCCAACACAAAAATAAAGAGTTCATAAAAATGTTGAATTTAATATACGTTAACTCAAAAAAGTCTACCCACTTCGTTATAAGTCGGAATTTCAGAGACTAAATTGTAAACTAGATAAACTCATCTTTAACTGAAAAATTTTGAAAAATGTATTGTAATCACAAATAATATGTTCTAAGGCATTACGTCTAGTAAAAATTGCATTTCTATGTACGTTGATTCATGAAAATATGAAGGAAGTCAAATTTCACAATAGAAGAAGGATGAAATAACATGCAGAACTAATCCAAATCCTAACAAATTTCATCTATCTTGAATCAAATAGAAAGACAAAGCCAACACAAAAAGAAAGAGTTCATAAGAATGTTGAATTTTATATACGTTAACTCAAAAAAGTCTACACATTTCATTGAAAGTCGGAAATTGATTTCTGAGACTAAATTGTAAACTATATAAACTCATCTTTAACAGAAAAAGTTTGAAAAATGTATTGTAATTACAATTAATATGTTCTAGTAAAAATTGCATTTCTATGTACGTTGATTCAAGAAAATATGAAGGAAGTCAAATTTCACAATAGAAAAGGATGAAAGACCATTTAAAACTAATCCAAATCCTAACAAATTTCATCTATCTTGAATCAAATAGAAAGACAAAGCCAACACAAAAACAAAGAGTTCATAAAAATGTTGAATTTAATATACGTTAACTCAAAAAAGTCTACACACTTCGTTATAAGTCGGAAATTGATTTCTGAGACTAAATTGTAAACTAGATAAACTCATCTTTAACTGAAAAAGTTTGAAAAATGTATTGTAATCACAAATAATATGTTCTAAGGCATTACGTCTACTAAAAATTGCATTTCTATGTACGTTGATTCAAGAAAATATGAAGGAAGTCAAATTTCACAATAGAAGAAGGATGAAAGACCAAGCAGAACTAATCCAAATCCTAACAAATTTCATCAATCTTGAATCAGATAGAAAGACAAAGCCAACACAAAAAGAAAGAGTTCATAAGAATGTTGAATTTTATATACGTTAACTCAAAAAAGTCTACACATTTCGTTATAAGTCGGAAATTGATTTCTGAGACTAAATTGTAAACTAGATAAACTCATCTTTAACAGAAAAAGTTTGAAAAATGTATTGTAATTACAATTAATATGTTCTAAGGCAATACGTCTAGTAAAAATTGCATTTCTATGTACGTTGATTCAAGAAAATATGAAGGAAGTCAAATTTCACAATAGAAAAGGATGAAATACCATGCAAAACTAATCCAAATCCTAACAAATTTCATCTATCTTGAATCAAATAAAAAGACAAAGCCAACACAAAAAGAAAGAGTTCATAAAAATGTTGAATTTAATATACGTTAACTCAAAAAAGTCTACACACTTCGTTATAAGTCGGAAATTGATTTCTGAGACTAAATTGTATACTAGATAAACTCATCTTTAATTGAAAAAGTTTGAAAAATGTATTGTAATCACAAATAATATTTTCTAAGGCATTACGTCTACTAAAAATTGCATTTCTATGTACGTTGATTCAAGAAAATATGAAGGAAGTCAAATTTCACAATAGAAGAAGGATGAAAGACCAAGCAGAACTAATCCAAATCCTAACAAATTTCATCAATCTTGAATCAGATAGAAAGACAAAGCCAACACAAAAAGAAAGAGTTCATAAGAATGTTGAATTTTATATACGTTAACTCAAAAAAGTCTACACATTTCATTAAAAGTCGGAAATTGATTTCTGAGACTAAATTGTAAACTAGATAAACTCATCTTTAACAGAAAAAGTTTGAAAAATGTATTGTAATTACAATTAATATGTTCTAAGGCAATAGGTCTACTAAAAATTGCATTTCTATGTACGTTGATTCAAGAAAATATGAAGGAAGTCAAATTTCACAATAGAAGAAGGATGAAAGACCAAGCAGAACTAATCCAAATCCTAACAAATTTCATCAATCTTGAATCAAATAGAAAGACAAAGCCAACACAAAAAGAAAGAGTTCATAAGAATGTTGAATTTTATATACGTTAACTCAAAAAAGTCTACACATTTCGTTAAAAGTCGGAAATTGATTTCTGAGACTAAATTTTAAACTAGATAAACTCATCTTTAAGAGAAAAAGTTTGAAAAATGTATTGTAATTACAATTAATATGTTCTAAGACAATACGTCTAGTAAAAATTGCATTTCTATGTACGTTGATTCATGAAAATATGAAGGAAGTCAAATTTCACAATAGAAGAAGGATGAAAGACCATGCAGAACTAATCCAAATCCTAAAAAATTTCATCTATCTTGAATCAAATAGAAAGACAAAGCCAACACAAAAAGAAAGAGTTCATAAGAATGTTGAATTTTATATACGTTAACTCAAAAAAGTCTACACATTTCATTAAAAGTCGGAAATTGATTTCTGAGACTAAATTGTAAACTAGATAAACTCATCTTTAACAGAAAAAGTTTGAAAAATGTATTGTAATTACAATTAATATGTTCTAAGTCAATAGGTCTAGTAAAAATTGCATTTCTATGTACGTTGATTCAAGAAAATATGAAGGAAGTCAAATTTCACAATAGAAAAGGATGAAAGACCATGCAAAACTAATCCAAATCCTAACAAATTTCATCTATCTTGAATCAAATAGAAAGACAAAGCCAACACAAAAACAAAGAGTTCATAAAAAAGTTGAATTTAATATACGTTAACTCAAAAAAGTCTACACACTTCGTTATAAGTCGGAAATTGATTTTTGAGACTAAATTGTAAACTAGATAAACTCATCTTTAACAGAAAAAGTTTGAAAAATGTATTGTAATTACAATTAATATGTTCTAAGGCAATACGTCTAGTAAAAATTGTATTTCTATGTACGTTGATTCAAGAAAATATGAAGGAAGTCAAATTTCACAATAGAAAAGGATGAAAGACCATGCAAAACTAATCCAAATCCTAACAAATTTCATTTACCTTGAATCAAATAGAAAGACAAAGCCAACACAAAAAGAAAGAGTTCATAAAAATGTTGAATTTAATATACGTTAACTCAAAAAATTCTACACACTTCGTTATAAGTCGGAATTTCTGAGACTAAATTGTAAACTAGATAAACTCATCTTTAACTGTAAAAGTTTGAAAAATGTATTGTAATTACAATAAATATGTTCTAAGACAATACGTCTAGTAAAAATTGCATTTCTATGTACGTTGATTCATGAAAATATGAAGGAAGTCAAATTTCACAATAGAAGAAGGATGAAAGACCATGCAGAACTAATCCAAATCCTAAAAAATTTCATCTATCTTGAATCAAATAGAAAGACAAAGCCAACACAAAAAGAAAGAGTTCATAAGAATGTTGAATTTTATATACGTTAACTCAAAAAAGTCTACACATTTCATTAAAAGTCGGAAATTGATTTCTGAGACTAAATTGTAAACTAGATAAACTCATCTTTAACAGAAAAAGTTTGAAAAATGTATTGTAATTACAATTAATTTGTTCTAAGTCAATAGGTCTAGTAAAAATTGCATTTCTATGTACGTTGATTCAAGAAAATATGAAGGAAGTCAAATTTCACAATAGAAAAGGATGAAAGACCATGCAAAACTAATCCAAATCCTAACAAATTTCATCTATCTTGAATCAAATAGAAAGATAAAGCCAACACAAAAAGAAAGAGTTCATAAAAATGTTGAATTTAATATACGTTAACTCAAAAAAGTCTACACACTTCGTTATAAGTCGGAATTTCTGAGACTAATTTGTAAACTAGATAAACTCATCTTTCAGTGAAAAAGTTTGAAAAATTTATTGTAATCACAAATAATATGTTCTAAGGCATTACGTCTACTAAAAATTGCATTTCTATGTACGTTGATTCAAGAAAATACGAAGGAAGTCAAATTTCACAATAGAAGAAGGTTGAAAGACCAAGCAGAACTAATCCAAATCCTAACAAATTTCATCTATCTTGAATCAGATAGAAAGACAAAGCCAATACAAAAATAAAGAGTTCATAAATATGTTGAATTTTATATACGTTAACTCAAAATAGTCTACACACTTCGTTATAAGTCGGAAGTTGAATTCTGAGACTAAATTATATACTAGATAAATTCATCTTTAACAGAAAAAGTTTGAAAAATATATTGTAATTACAATTAATATGTTCTAAGGTAATACCTCTAATAAAAATTTCATTTTATATACGTTGATTCAAGAAAATATCAAGGAAGTCAAATTTCACAATAAAAGAAAGATGAAAAATCATGCAGAACTAATCCAAATCCTAACAAATTTCATGTATCTTGAATCAAATAGAAAGACAAAGCCAACAAAAAAAGAAAGAGTTCATAAAAATGTTGAATTTTATATACGTTAACTCAAAAAAGTCTACACATTTCGTTATAAGTCGGAAATTGATTTCTGAGACTAAATTGTAAACTAGATAAACTCAGCTTTAACAAAAAAAGTTTGAAAAATGTGTTGTAATTACAATTAATATGTTCTAAGGCAATACGTCTAGTAAAAATTGCATTTTTATGTACGTTGATTCAAGAAAATATGAAGGAAGTCAAATTTCACAATAGAAGAAGGATGAAAGACCATGCAGAACTAATCCAAATCCCAAAAAATTTCATTTATCTTGAATCAAATAGAAAGAAAAAGCCAACACAAAAAGAAAGAGTTCATAAAAATTTTGAATTTTATATACGTTAACTCAAAAAAGTCTACACATTTCGTTATAAGTGGGAAATTGATTTCTGAGACTAAATTGTAAACTAGATAAACTCATCTTTAACAGAAAAAGTTTGAAAAATGTATTGTAATTACAATCAATATGTTCTAAGGCAATATGTCTAGTAAAAATTGCATTTCTATGTACGTTGATTCAAGAAAATATGAAGGAAGTCAAATTTCACAATAGAAGAAGGATGAAAGACCATGCAGAACTAATCCAAATCCTACCAAATTTCATCTATCTTGAATCAAATAGAAAGACAAAGCCAACATAAAAAGAAAGAGTTCATAAAAATGATGAATTTAATATACGTTAACTCAAAAAAGTCTACACACTTCGTTATAAGTCGGAAATTGATTTCTGAGACTAAATTGTAAACTAGATAAACTCATCTTTAACCGAAAAAGTTTGAAAAATGTATTGTAATTACAATCAATATGTTTTAAGGCAATACGTCTAGTAAAAATTGCAATTCTATTTACGTTGATTCAAGAAAATATGAAGGAAGTCAAATTTCACAATAGAAGAAGGATGAAAGACCATGCAGAACTAATCCAAATCCTAAAAAATTTCATCTATCTTGAATCAAATAGAAAGACAAAGCCAACACAAAAAGAAAGAGTTCATAAGAATGTTGAATTTTATATACGTTAACTCAAAAAAGTCTACACATTTCATTAAAAGTCGGAAATTGATTTCTGAGACTAAATTGTAAACTAGATAAACTCATCTTTAACAGAAAAAGTTTGAAAAATGTATTGTAATTACAATTAATATGTTCTAAGGCAATACGTCTAGTAAAAATTGCATTTCTATGTTCGTTGATTCAAGAAAATATGAAGCAAGTCAAATTTCACAATAGAAGAAGGATGAAAGACCATGCAGAACTAATCCAAATCCTAACAAATTTCATCTATCTTGAATCAAATAGAAAGACAAAGCCAACACAAAAAGAAAGAGTTCATAAGAATGTTGAATTTTATATACGTTAACTCAAAAAAGTCTACACATTTCATTGAAAGTCGGAAATTGATTTCTGAGACTAAATTGTAAACTATATAAACTCATCTTTAACAGAAAAAGTTTGAAAAATGTATTGTAATTACAATTAATATGTTCTAGTAAAAATTGCATTTCTATGTACGTTGATTCAAGAAAATATGAAGGAAGTCAAATTTCACAATAGAAAAGGATGAAAGACCATTTAAAACTAATCCAAATCCTAACAAATTTCATCTATCTTGAATCAAATAGAAAGACAAAGCCAACACAAAAACAAAGAGTTCATAAAAATGTTGAATTTAATATACGTTAACTCAAAAAAGTCTACACACTTCGTTATAAGTCGGAAATTGATTCTGAGACTAAATTGTAAACTAGATAAACTCATCTTTAACTGAAAAAGTTTGAAAAATGTATTGTAATCACAAATAATATGTTCTAAGGCATTACGTCTACTAAAAATTGCATTTCTATGTACGTTGATTCAAGAAAATATGAAGGAAGTCAAATTTCACAATAGAAGAAGGATGAAAGACCAAGCAGAACTAATCCAAATCCTAACAAATTTCATCAATCTTGAATCAGATAGAAAGACAAAGCCAACACAAAAAGAAAGAGTTCATAAGAATGTTGAATTTTATATACGTTAACTCAAAAAAGTCTACACATTTCGTTAAAAGTCGGAAATTGATTTCTGAGACTAAATTGTAAACTAGATAAACTCATCTTTAACAGAAAAAGTTTGAAAAATGTATTGTAATTACAATTAATATGTTCTAAGGCAATAGGTCTAGTAAAAATTGCATTTCTATGTACGTTGATTCAAGAAAATATGAAGGAAGTCAAATTTCACAATAGAAAAGGATGAAAGACCATGCAAAACTAATCCAAATCCTAACAAATTTCATCTATCTTGAATCAAATAGAAAGACAAAGCCAACACAAAAACAAAGAGTTCATAAAAATGTTGAATTTTATATATGTTAACTCAAAAAAGTCTACACATTTCGTTATAAGTCGGAAACTGATTTCTGAGACTAAATTGTAAACTAGATAAACTCATCTTTAAGAGAAAAAGTTTGAAAAATGTATTGTAATTACAATAAATATGTTCTAAGACAATACGTCTAGTAAAAATTGCATTTCTATGTACGTTGATTCATGAAAATATGAAGGAAGTCAAATTTCACAATAGAAGAAGGATGAAAGACCATGCAGAACTAATCCAAATCCCAACAAATTTCATCTATCTTGAATCAAATAGAAAGACAAAGCCAACACAAAAAGAAAGAGTTCATAAGAATGTTGAATTTTATATACGTTAACTCAAAAAAGTCTACACATTTCATTAAAAGTCGGAAATTGATTTCTGAGACTAAATTGTAAACTAGATAAACTCATCTTTAACAGAAAAAGTTTGAAAAATGTATTGTAATTACAATTAATATGTTCTAAGGCAATAGGTCTAGTAAAAAATGCATTTCTATGTACGTTGATTCAAGAAAATATGAAGGAAGTCAAATTTCACAATAGAAAAGGATGAAAGACCATGCAAAACTAATCCAAATCCTAACAAATTTCATCTATCTTGAATCAAATAGAAAGACAAAGCCAACACAAAAGGAAAGAGTTCATAAGAATGTTGAATTTTATATACGTTAACTCAAAAAAGTCTACACATTTCGTTATAAGTCGGAAATTGATTTCTGAGACTAAATTGTAAACTAGATAAACTCATCTTTAAGAGAAAAAGTTTGAAAAATGTATTGTAATTACAATAAATATGTTCTAAGACAATACGTCTAGTAAAAATTGCATTTCTATGTACGTTGATTCATGAAAATATGAAGGAAGTCAAATTTCACATTAGAAGAAGGATGAAATACCATGCAAAACTAATCCAAATCCTAACAAATTTCATCTATCTTGAATCAAATAGAAAGACAAAGCCAACACAAAAAGAAAGAGTTCATAAGAATGTTGAATTTTATATACGTTAACTCAAAAAAGTCTACACATTTCGTTATAAGTCGGAAATTGATTTCTGAGACTAAATTGTAAACTAGATAAACTCATCTTTAAGAGAAAAAGTTTGAAAAATGTATTGTAATTACAATAAATATGTTCTAAGACAACACGTCTAGTAAAAATTGCATTTCTATGTACGTTGATTCATGAAAATATGAAGGAAGTCAAATTTCACAATAGAAGAAGGATGAAAGACCATGCAGAACTAATCCAAATCCCAACAAATTTCATCTATCTTGAATCAAATAGAAAGACAAAGCCAACACAAAAAGAAAGAGTTCATAAGAATGTTGAATTTTATATACGTTAACTCAAAAAAGTCTACACATTTCATTAAAAGTCGGAAATTGATTTCTGAGACTAAATTGTAAACTAGATAAACTCATCTTTAACAGAAAAAGTTTGAAAAATGTATTGTAATTACAATTAATATGTTCTAAGGCAATAGGTCTACTAAAAATTGCATTTCTATGTACGTTGATTCAAGAAAATATGAAGGAAGTCAAATTTCACAATAGAAGAAGGATGAAAGACCAAGCAGAACTAATCCAAATCCTAACAAATTTCATCTATCTTGAAATAGATAGAAAGACAAAGCCAACACAAAAAGAAAGAGTTCATAAAATTTTTGAATTTAATATACGTTAACTCAAAAAAGTCTACACACTTCGTTATAAGTCGGAAATTGATTTCTGAGACTAAATTGTAAACTAGATAAACTCATCTTTAACTGAAAAAGTTTGAAAAATGTATTGTAATCACAAATAATATTTTCTAAGGCATTACGTCTACTAAAAATTGCATTTCTATGTACGTTGATTCAAGAAAATATGAAGAAAGTCAAATTTCACAATAGAAGAAGGATGAAAGACCATGTAGAACTAATCCAAATCCTAACAAATTTCATCTATCTTGAATCAAATAGAAAGACAAAGCCAACACAAAAAGAAAGAGTTCATAAAAATGTTGAATTTTATATATGTTAACTCAAAAAAGTCTACACATTTCGTTGAAAGTCGGAAATTGATTTCTGAGACTAAATTGTAATCTATATAAACTCATCTTTAACAGAAAAAGTTTGAAAAATGTATTGTAATTACAATTAATATGTTCTAGTAAAAATTGCATTTCTATGTACGTTGATTCAAGAAAATATGAAGGAAGTCAAATTTCACAATAGAAAAGGATGAAAGACCATTTAAAACTAATCCAAATCCTAACAAATTTCATCTATCTTGAATCAAATAGAAAGACAAAGCCAACACAAAAAGAAAGAGTTCATAAAAATGTTGAATTTAATATACGTTAACTCAAAAAAGTCTACACACTTCGTTATAAGCTTGAATTTCTGAGACTAAATTGTAAACTATATAAACTCATCTTTAACTGAAAAAGTTTGAAAAATGTATTGTAATCACAAATAATATTTTCTAAGGCATTACGTCTACTAAAAATTGCATTTCTATGTACGTTGATTCAAGAAAATATGAAGGAAGTCAAATTTCACAATAGAAGAAGGATGAAAGACCATGTAGAACTAATCCAAATCCTACCAAATTTCATCTATCTTGAATCAAATAGAAAGACAAAGCCAACACAAAAAGAAAGAGTTCATCAAAATGTTGAATTTTATATATGTTAACTCAAAAAAGTCTACACATTTCGTTATAAGTCGGAAATTGATTTCTGAGACTAAATTGTAAACTAGATAAACTCATCTTTAACAGAAAAAGTTTGAAAAATGTATTTTAATTACAATTAATATGTTCTAAGGAAATACGTCTAGTAAAAATTGCATTTCTATGTACGTTGATTCATGAAAATATGAAGGAAGTCAAATTTCACAATAGAAGTAGGATGAAAGACCATGCAGAACTAATCCAAATCCTAACAAATTTCATCTATCTTGAATCAAATAGAAAGACAAAGCCAACACAAAAAGAAAGAGTTCATAAGAATGTTGAATTTTATATACGTTAACTCAAAAAAGTCTACACATTTCATTGAAAGTCGGAAATTGATTTCTGAGACTAAATTGTAAACTATATAAACTCATCTTTAACAGAAAAAGTTTGAAAAATGTATTGTAATTACAATTAATATGTTCTAGTAAAAATTGCATTTCTATGTACGTTGATTCAAGAAAATATGAAGGAAGTCAAATTTCACAATAGAAAAGGATGAAAGACCATTTAAAACTAATCCAAATCCTAACAAATTTCATCTATCTTGAATCAAATAGAAAGACAAAGCCAACACAAAAACAAAGAGTTCATAAAAATGTTGAATTTAATATACGTTAACTCAAAAAAGTCTACACACTTCGTTATAAGTCGGAAATTGATTTCTGAGACTAAATTGTAAACTAGATAAACTCACTGAAAAAGTTTGAAAAATGTATTGTAATCACAAATAATATGTTCTAAGGCATTACGTCTACTAAAAATTGCATTTCTATGTACGTTGATTCAAGAAAATATGAAGGAAGTCAAATTTCACAATAGAAAAGGATGAAATACCATGCAAAACTAATCCAAATCCTAACAAATTTCATCTATCTTGAATCAAATAGAAAGACAAAGCCAACAAAAAAAGAAAGAGTTCATAAAAATGTTGAATTTAATATACGTTAACTCAAAAAAGTCTACACACTTCGTTATAAGTCGGAATTTCTGAGACTAAATTGTAAACTATATAAACTCATCTTTAACTGAAAAAGTTTGAAAAATGTATTGTAATCACAAATAATAATTTCTAAGGCATTACGTCTACTAAAAATTGCATTTCTATGTACGTTGATTCAAGAAAATATGAAGGAAGTCAAATTTCACAATAGAAGAAAGATGAAAGACCATTTAAAACTAATCCAAATCCTAACAAATTTCATCTATCTTGAATCAAATAGAAAGACAAAGCCAACACAAAAAGAAAGAGTTCATAAAATTGTTGAATTTAATATACGTTAACTCAAAAAAGTCTACACACTTCATTATAAGTCGGAAATTGATTTCTGAGAATAATTGTAAACTAGATAAACTCATCTTTAACTGAAAAAGTTTGAAAAATGTATTGTAATCACAAATAATATTTTCTAAGGCATTACGTCTACTAAAAATTGCATTTCTATGTACGTTGATTCAAGAAAATATGAAGGAAGTCAAATTTCACAATAGAAGAAGGATGAAAGACCATGTAGAACTAATCCAAATCCTAACAAATTTCATCTATCTTGAATCAAATAGAAAGACAAAGCCAACACAAAAAGAAAGAGTTCATAAAAATGTTGAATTTTATATATGTTAACTCAAAACAGTCTACACATTTCGTTGAAAGTCGGAAATTGATTTCTGAGACTAAATTGTAAACTATATAAACTCATCTTTAACAGAAAAAGTTTGAAAAATGTATTGTAATTACAATTAATATGTTCTAGTAAAAATTGCATTTCTATGTACGTTGATTCAAGAAAATATGAAGGAAGTCAAATTTCACAATAGAAAAGGATGAAAGACCATTTAAAACTAATCCAAATCCTAACAAATTTCATCTATCTTGAATCAAATAGAAAGACAAAGCCAACACAAAAAGAAAGAGTTCATAAAAATGTTGAATTTAATATACGTTAACTCAAAAAAGTCTACACACTTCGTTATAAGTCGGAATTTCTGAGACTAAATTGTAAACTAGATAAACTCATCTTTCACTGAAAAAGTTTGAAAAATGTATTGTAATCACAAATAATATGTTCTAAGGCATTACGTCTACTAAAAATTGCATTTCTATGTACGTTGATTCAAGAAAATACGAAGGAAGTCAAATTTCACAATAGAAGAAGGTTGAAAGACCAAGCAAAACTAATCCAAATCCTAACAAATTTCATCTATCTTGAATCAGATAGAAAGACAAAGCCAATACAAAAATAAAGAGTTCATAAATATGTTGAACTTTATATACGTTAACTCAAAAAAGTATACACACTTCGTTATAAGTCGGAAATTGATTTCTCAGACTAAATTGTAAACTAGATAAACTCATCTTTAACTGAAAAAGTTTGAAAAATGTATTGTAATCACAAATAATATGTTCTAAAGCATTACGTCTACTAAAAATTGCATTTCTATGTACGTTGATTCAAGAAAATATGAAGGAAGTCAAATTTCACAATAGAAGAAGGATGAAAGACCATGTAGAACTAATCCAAATCCTAACAAATTTCATCTATCTTGAATCAAATAGAAAGACAAAGACAACACAAAAAGAAAGAGTTCATAAAAATGTTGAATTTTATATACGTTAACTCAAAAAAGTCTACACATTTCGTTATAAGTCGGAAATTGATTTTTGAGACTAAATTGTAAACTAGATAAACTCATCTTTAACAGAAAAAGTTTGAAAAATGTATTGTAATTACAATTAATATGTTCTAAGGCAATACGTCTAGTAAAAATTGCATTTCTATGTACGTTGATTCAAGAAAATATGAAGGAAGTCAAATTTCACAATAGAAGAAGGATGAAAGACCATGTAGAACTAATCCAAATCCTAACAAATTTCATCTATCTTGAATCAAATAGAAAGACAAAGCCAACACAAAAAGAAAGAGTTCATAAAAATGTTGAATTTAATATACGTTAACTCAAAAAAGTCTACACACTTCGTTATAAGTCAGAAATTGATTACTCATCTTTAACTGAAAAAGTTTGAAAAATGTATTGTAATCACAAATAATATGTTCTAAGGCATTACGTCTACTAAAAATTGCATTTCTATGTACGTTGATTCAAGAAAATATGAAGGAAGTCAAATTTCACAATAGAAGAAGGATGAAAGACCAAGCAGAACTAATCCAAATCCTAACAAATTTCATCTATCTTGAATCAAATAGAAAGATAAAGCCAACACAAAAAGAAAGAGTTCATAAGAATGTTGAATTTTATACACGTTAACTCAAAAAAGTCTACACATTTCGTTATAAGTCGGAAATTGATTTTTGAGACTAAATTGTAAACTAGATAAACTCGTCTTTAACAAAAAAAGTTTGAAAAATGTATTGTAATTACAATTAATATGTTCTAAGGCAATACGTCTAGTAAAAATTGCATTTCTATGTACGTTGATTCAAGAAAATATGAAGGAAGTCAAATTTCACAATAGAAAAGGATGAAAGACCATGCAAAACTAATCCAAATCCTAACAAATTTCATCTATCTTGAATCAAATAGAAAGACAAAGCCAACACAAAAAGAAAGAGTTCATAAAAATGTTGAATTTAATATACGTTAACTCAAAATAGTCTACACACTTCGTTATAAGTCAGAAATTGATTACTCATCTTTAACTGAAAAAGTTTTAAAAATGTATTGTAATCACAAATAATATGTTCTAAGGCATTACGTCTACTAAAAATTGCATTTCTATGTACGTTGATTCAAGAAAATATGAAGGAAGTCAAATTTCACAATAGAAGAAGGATGAAAGACCATGTAGAACTAATCCAAATCCTAACAAATTTCATCTATCTTGAATCAAATAGAAAGACAAAGCCAACACAAAAAGAAAGAGTTCATAAAAATGTTGAATTTTATATATGTTAACTCAAAAAAGTCTACACATTTCGTTGAAAGTCGGAAATTGATTTCTGAGACTAAATTGTAAACTATATAAACTCATCTTTAACAGAAAAAGTTTGAAAAATGTATTGTAATTACAATTAATATGTTCTATTAAAAATTGCATTTCTATGTACGTTGATTCAAGAAAATATGAAGGAAGTCAAATTTCACAATAGAAAAGGATGAAAGACCATTTAAAACTAATCCAAATCCTAACAAATTTCATCTATCTTGAATCAAATAGAAAGACAAAGCCAACACAAAAAGAAAGAGTTCATAAATTTTTTTAATTTAATATACGTTAACTCAAAAAAGTCTACACACTTCGTTATAAGTCGGAAATTGATTTCTGAGACTAAATTGTAAACTAGATAAACTCATCTTTAACTGAAAAAGTTTGAAAAATGTATTGTAATCACAAATAATATTTTCTAAGGCATTACGTCTACTAAAAATTGCATTTCTATGTACGTTGATTCAAGAAAATATGAAGGAAGTCAAATTTCACAATAGAAGAAGGATGAAAGACCATGTAGAACTAATCCAAATCCTAACAAATTTCATCTATCTTGAATCAAATAGAAAGACAAAGCCAACACAAAAAGAAAGAGTTCATAAAAATGTTGAATTTTATATATGTTAACTCAAAAAAGTCTACACATTTCGTTGAAAGTCGGAAATTGATTTCTGAGACTAAATTGTAAACTATATAAACTCATCTTTAACAGAAAAAGTTTGAAAAATGTATTGTAATTACAATTAATATGTTCTATAAAAAATTGCATTTCTATGTACGTTGATTCAAGAAAATATGAAGGAAGTCAAATTTCACAATAGAAAAGGATGAAAGACCATTTAAAACTAATCCAAATCCTAACAAATTTCATCTATCTTGAATCAAATAGAAAGACAAAGCCAACACAAAAAGAAAGATTTCATAAAAATGTTGAATTTAATATACGTTAACTCAAAAAAGTCTACACACTTCGTTATAAGTCGGAATTTCTGAGACTAAATTGTAAACTAGATAAACTCATCTTTAACTGAAAAAGTTTGAAAAATGTATTGTAATCAAAAATAATATGTTCTAAGGCAATACGTCTAGTAAAAATTGCATTTCTATGTACGTTGATTCAAGAAAATATGAAGGAAGTCAAATTTCACAATAGAAGAAGGATGAAAGACCAAGCAGAACTAATCCAAATCCTAAAAAATTTCATCTATCTTGAATCAAATAGAAAGACAAAGCCAACACAAAAAGAAAGAGTTCATAAGAATGTTGAATTTTATATACGTTAACTCAAAAAATCTACACATTTCGTTATAAGTCGGAAATTGATTTCTGAGACTCAATTGTAAACTAGATAAACTCATCTTTAACAGAAAAAGTTTGAAAAATGTATTGTAATTACAATTAATATGTTTTAAGGCAATACGTCTAGTAAAAATTGCATTTCAATGTACGTTGATTCAAGAAAATATGAAGGAAGTCAAATTTCACAATAGAGAAGGATGAAAGACCATGCAAAACTAATCCAAATCCTAACAAATTTCATCTATCTTGAATCAAATAGAAAGACAAAGCAACACAAAAAGAAAGAGTTCATAAAAATGTTGAATTTAATATACGTTAACTCAAAAAAGTCTACACACTTCGTTATAAGTCGGAATTTCTGAGACTAAATTGTAAACTAGATAAACTCATCTTTAACTGAAAAAGTTTGAAAAATGTATTGTAATCACAAATAATATGTTCTAAGGAATTACGTCTACTAAAAATTGCATTTCTATGTACGTTGATTCAAGAAAATATGAAGGAAGTCAAATTTCACAATAGAAGAAGGATGAAAGACCATGTAGAACTAATCCAAATCCTAACAAATTTCATCTATCTTGAATCAAATAGAAAGACAAAGCCAACACAAAAAGAAAGAGTTCATAAAAATGTTGAATTTTATATATGTTAACTCAAAAAAGTCTACACATTTCGTTGAAAGTCGGAAATTGATTTCTGAGACTAAATTGTAAACTATATAAACTCATCTTTAACAGAAAAAGTTTGAAAAATGTATTGTAATTACAATTAATATGTTCTAGTAAAAATTGCATTTCTATGTACGTTGATTCAAGAAAATATGAAGGAAGTCAAATTTCACAATAGAAAAGGATGAAAGACCATTTAAAACTAATCCAAATCCTAACAAATTTCATCTATCTTGAATCAAATAGAAAGACAAAGCCAACACAAAAAGAAAGAGTTCATAAAAATGTTGAATTTAATATACGTTAACTCAAAAAAGTCTACACACTTCGTTATAAGTCGGAAATTGATTTCTGAGACTAAATTGTAAACTATATAAACTCATCTTTAACTGAAAAAGTTTGAAAAATGTATTGTAATCACAAATAATATTTTCTAAGGCATTACGTCTACTAAAAATTGCATTTCTATGTACGTTGATTCAAGAAAATATGAAGGAAGTCAAATTTCACAATAGAAGAAAGATGAAAGACCATTTAAAACTAATCCAAATCCTAACAAATTTCATCTATCTTGAATCAAATAGAAAGACAAAGCCAACACAAAAAGAAAGAGTTCATAAAATTGTTGAATTTAATATACGTTAACTCAAAAAAGTCTACACACTTCGTTATAAGTCGGAAATTGATTTCTGAGACTAAATTGTAAACTAGATAAACTCATCTTTAACTGAAAAAGTTTGAAAAATGTATTGTAATCACAAATAATATTTTCTAAGGCATTACGTCTACTAAAAATTGCATTTCTATGTACGTTGATTCAAGAAAATATGAAGAAAGTCAAATTTCACAATAGAAGAAGGATGAAAGACCATGTAGAACTAATCCAAATCCTAACAAATTTCATCTATCTTGAATCAAATAGAAAGACAAAGCCAACACAAAAAGAAAGAGTTCATAAAAATGTTGAATTTTATATATGTTAACTCAAAAAAGTCTACACATTTCGTTGAAAGTCGGAAATTGATTTCTGAGACTAAATTGTAATCTATATAAACTCATCTTTAACAGAAAAAGTTTGAAAAATGTATTGTAATTACAATTAATATGTTCTAGTAAAAATTGCATTTCTATGTACGTTGATTCAAGAAAATATGAAGGAAGTCAAATTTCACAATAGAAAAGGATGAAAGACCATTTAAAACTAATCCAAATCCTAACAAATTTCATCTATCTTGAATCAAATAGAAAGACAAAGCCAACACAAAAAGAAAGAGTTCATAAAAATGTTGAATTTAATATACGTTAACTCAAAAAAGTCTACACACTTCGTTATAAGTCGGAAATTGATTACTCATCTTTAACTGAAAAAGTTTGAAAAATGTATTGTAATCACAAATAATATGTTCTAAGGCATTACGTCTACTAAAAATTGCATTTCTATGTACGTTGATTCAAGAAAATATGAAGGAAGTCAAATTTCACAATAGAAGAAGGATGAAAGACCAAGCAGAACTAATCCAAATCCTAACAAATTTCATCTATCTTGAATCAAATAGAAAGATAAAGCCAACACAAAAAGAAAGAGTTCATAAGAATGTTGAATTTTATACACGTTAACTCAAAAAAGTCTACACATTTCGTTATAAGTCGGAAATTGATTTTTGAGACTAAATTGTAAACTAGATAAACTCGTCTTTAACAAAAAAAGTTTGAAAAATGTATTGTAATTACAAGATATATGTTCTAAGGCAATACGTCTAGTAAAAATTGCATTTCTATGTACGTTGATTCAAGAAAATATGAAGGAAGTCAAATTTCACAATAGAAAAGGATGAAAGACCATGCAAAACTAATCCAAATCCTAAAAAATTTCATCAATCTTGAATCAAATAGAAAGACAAAGCCAACACAAAAAGAAAAAGTTCATAAAAATGCTGAATTTAATATACGTTAACTCAAAAAAGTCTACACACTTCGTTATAAGTCGGAATTTCTGAAACTAAATTGTAAACTAGATAAACTCATCTTTAACTGAAAAAGTTTGAAAAATGTATTGTAATCACAAATAATATGTTCTAAGGCATTACGTCTACTAAAAATTGCATTTCTATGTACGTTGATTCAAGAAAATATGAAGGAAGTCAAATTTCACAATAGAAGAAGGTTGAAAGACCAAGCAGAACTAATCCAAATCCTAACAAATTTCATCTATCTTGAATCAAATAGAAAGACAAAGCCAACACAAAAAGAAAGAGTTCATAAGAATGTTGAATTTTATATACGTTAACTCAAAAAAGTCTACACATTTCATTGAAAGTCGGAAATTGATTTCTGAGACTAAATTGTAAACTATATAAACTCATCTTTAACAGAAAAAGTTTGAAAAATGTATTGTAATTACAATTAATATGTTCTAGTAAAAATTGCATTTCTATGTACGTTGATTCAAGAAAATATGAAGGAAGTCAAATTTCACAATAGAAAAGGATGAAAGACCATTTAAAACTAATCCAAATCCTAACAAATTTCATCTATCTTGAATCAAATAGAAAGACAAAGCCAACACAAAAACAAAGAGTTCATAAAAACGTTGAATTTAATATACGTTAACTCAAAAAAGTCTACACACTTCGTTATAAGTCGGAAATTGATTTCTGAGACTAAATTGTAAACTAGATAAACTCATCTTTAACTGAAAAAGTTTGAAAAATGTATTGTAATCACAAATAATATGTTCTAAGGCATTACGTCTACTAAAAATTGCATTTCTATGTACGTTGATTCAAGAAAATATGAAGGAAGTCAAATTTCACAATAGAAGAAGGATGAAAGCCCAAGCAGAACTAATCCAAATCCTAACAAATTTCATCAATCTTGAATCAGATAGAAAGACAAAGCCAACACAAAAAGAAAGAGTTCATAAGAATGTTGAATTTTATATACGTTAACTCAAAAAAGTCTACACATTTCGTTATAAGTCGGAAATTGATTTCTGAGACTAAATTGTAAACTAGATAAACTCATCTTTAACAGAAAAAGTTTGAAAAATGTATTGGAATTACAATTAATATGTTCTAGTAAAAATTGCATTTCTATGTACGTTGATTCAAGAAAATATGAAGGAAGTCAAATTTCACAATAGAAAAGGATGAAAGACCATTTAAAACTAAACTAAATCCTAACAAATTTCATCTATCTTGAATCAAATAGAAAAACAAAGCCAACACAAAAAGAAAGAGTTCATAAAATTGTTGAATTTAATATACGTTAACTCAAAAAAGTCTACACACTTCGTTATAAGTCGGAAATTGATTTCTGAGACTAAATTGTAAACTAGATAAACTCATCTTTAAGAGAAAAAGTTTGAAAAATGTATTGTAATTACAATAAATATGTTCTAAGACAATACGTCTAGTAAAAATTGCATTTCTATGTACGTTGATTCATGAAAATATGAAGGAAGTCAAATTTCACAATAGAAGAAGGATGAAAGACCATGCAGAACTAATCCAAATCCTAAGAAATTTCATCTATCTTGAATCAAATAGAAAGACAAAGCCAACACAAAAAGAAAAAGTTCATAAGAATGTTGAATTTTATATACGTTAACTCAAAAAAGTCTACACATTTCGTTAAAAGTCGGAAATTGATTTCTGAGACTAAATTGTAAACTATATAAACTCATCTTTAACTGAAAAAGTTTGAAAAATGTATTGTAATCACAAATAATAATTTCTAAGGCATTACGTCTACTAAAAATTGCATTTCTATGTACGTTGATTCAAGAAAATATGAAGGAAGTCAAATTTCACAATAGAAAAGGATGAAAGACCATGCAAAACTAATCCAAATCCTAACAAATTTCATCTATCTTGAATCAAATAGAAAGACAAAGCAAACACAAAAACAAAGAGTTCATAAAAATGTTGAATTTAATATACGTTAACTCAAAAAAGTCTACACACTTCGTTATAAGTCGGAATTTCTGAGACTAAATTGTAAACTAGATAAACTCATCTTTAACTGAAAAAGTTTGAAAAATGTATTGTAATCACAAATAATAATTTCTAAGGCATTACGTCTACTAAAAATTGCATTTCTATGTACGTTGATTCAAGAAAATATGAAGGAAGTCAAATTTCACAATAGAAGAAAGATGAAAGACCATTTAAAACTAATCCAAATCCTAACAAATTTCATCTATCTTGAATCAAATAGAAAGACAAAGCCAACACAAAAAGAAAGAGTTCATAAAATTGTTGAATTTAATATACGTTAACTCAAAAAAGTCTACACACTTCATTATAAGTCGGAAATTGATTTCTGAGACTAAATTGTAAACTAGATAAACTCATCTTTAACTGAAAAAGTTTGAAAAATGTATTGTAATCACAAATAATATTTTCTAAGGCATTACGTCTACTAAAAATTGCATTTCTATGTACGTTGATTCAAGAAAATATGAAGGAAGTCAAATTTCACAATAGAAGAAGGATGAAAGACCATGTAGAACTAATCCAAATCCTAACAAATTTCATCTATCTTGAATCAAATAGAAAGACAAAGCCAACACAAAAAGAAAGAGTTCATAAAAATGTTGAATTTTATATATGTTAACTCAAAAAAGTCTACACATTTCGTTGAAAGTCGGAAATTGATTTCTGAGACTAAATTGTAAACTATATAAACTCATCTTTAACAGAAAAAGTTTGAAAAATGTATTGTAATTACAATTAATATGTTCTATAAAAAATTGCATTTCTATGTACGTTGATTCAAGAAAATATGAAGGAAGTCAAATTTCACAATAGAAAAGGATGAAAGACCATTTAAAACTAATCCAAATCCTAACAAATTTCATCTATCTTGAATCAAATAGAAAGACAAAGCCAACACAAAAAGAAAGATTTCATAAAAATGTTGAATTTAATATACGTTAACTCAAAAAAGTCTACACACTTCGTTATAAGTCGGAATTTCTGAGACTAAATTGTAAACTAGATAAACTCATCTTTAACTGAAAAAGTTTGAAAAATGTATTGTAATCAAAAATAATATGTTCTAAGGCAATACGTCTAGTAAAAATTGCATTTCTATGTACGTTGATTCAAGAAAATATGAAGGAAGTCAAATTTCACAATAGAAAAGGATGAAAGACCATGCAAAGCTAATCCAAATCCTAACAAATTTCGTCTATCTTGAATCAAATAGAAAGACAAAGCCAACACAAAAAGAAAGAGTTCATAAAAATGTTGAATTTTATATATGTTAACTCAAAAAAGTCTACACATTTCGTTATAAGTCGGAAATTGATTTCTGAGACTAAATTGTAAACTAGATAAACTCATCTTTAACTGAAAAAGTTTGAAAAATGTATTGTAATCACAAATAATATGTTCTAAGGCATTACGTCTACTAAAAATTGCATTTCTATGTACGTTGATTCAAGAAAATATGAAGGAAGTCAAATTTCACAATAGAAGAAGGATGAAAGACCAAGCAGAACTAATCCAAATCCTAACAAATTTCATCTATCTTGAATCAGATAGAAAGACAAAGCCAACACAAAAAGAAAGAGTTCATAGGAATGTTGAATTTTATATACGTTAACTCAAAAAAGTCTACACATATCGTTATAAGTCGGAAATTGATTTTTGAGACTAAATTGTAAACTAGATAAAATCATCTTTAATAGAAAAAGTTTGAAAAATGTATTGTAATTACAATTAATATGTTCTAAGGCAATACGTCTAGTAAAAATTGCATTTCTATGTACGTTGATTCAAGAAAATATAAAGGAAGTCAAATTTCACAATAGAAAAGGATGAAAGACCATGCAAAAATAATCCAAATCCTAACAAATTTCATCTATCTTGAATCAAATAGAAAGACAAAGCCAACACAAAAAGAAAGAGTTCATAAAAATGTTGAATTTAATATACGTTAACTCAAAAAAGTCTACACACTTCGTTATAAGTCGGAATTTTTGAGACTAAATTGTAAACTAGATAAACTCATCTTTAACTGAAAAAGTTTGAAAAATGTATTGTAATCACAAATAATATGTTCTAAAGCATTACGTCTACTAAAAATTGCATTTCTATGTACGTTGATTCAAGAAAATATGAAGGAAGTCAAATTTCACAATAGAAGAAGGATGAAAGACCATGTAGAACTAATCCAAATCCTAACAAATTTCATCTATCTTGAATCAAATAGAAAGACAAAGACAACACAAAAAGAAAGAGTTCATAAAAATGTTGAATTTTATATATGTTAACTCAAAAAAGTCTACACATTTCGCTATAAGTCGGAAATTGATTTCTGAGACTAAATTGTAAACTAGATAAACTCATCTTTAACAGAAAAAGTTTGAAAAATGTATTGTAATTACAATTATTATGTTCTAAGGCAATACGTCTAGTAAAACTTGCATTTCTATGTACGTTGATTCATGAAAATATGAAGGAAGTCAAATTTCACAATAGAAGAAGGATGAAAGACCATGCAGAACTAATCCAAATCCTAACAAATTTCATCTATCTTGAATCAAATAGAAAGACAAAGCCAACACAAAAAGAAAGAGTTCATAAGAATGTTGAATTTTATATACGTTAACTCAAAAAAGTCTACACATTTCATTGAAAGTCGGAAATTGATTTCTGAGACTAAATTGTAAACTATATAAACTCATCTTTAACAGAAAAAGTTTGAAAAATGTATTGTAATTACAATTAATATGTTCTAGTAAAAATTGCATTTCTATGTACGTTGATTCAAGAAAATATGAAGGAAGTCAAATTTCACAATAGAAAAGGATGAAAGACCATTTAAAACTAATCCAAATCCTAACAAATTTCATCTATCTTGAATCAAATAGAAAGACAAAGCCAACACAAAAACAAAGAGTTCATAAAAATGTTGAATTTAATATACGTTAACTCAAAAAAGTCTACACACTTCGTTATAAGTCGGAAATTGATTCTGAGACTAAATTGTAAACTAGATAAACTCATCTTTAACTGAAAAAGTTTGAAAAATGTATTGTAATCACAAATAATATGTTCTAAGGCATTACGTCTACTAAAAATTGCATTTCTATGTACGTTGATTCAAGAAAATATGAAGGAAGTCAAATTTCACAATAGAAGAAGGATGAAAGACCAAGCAGAACTAATCCAAATCCTAACAAATTTCATCAATCTTGAATCAGATAGAAAGACAAAGCCAACACAAAAAGAAAGAGTTCATAAGAATGTTGAATTTTATATACGTTAACTCAAAAAAGTCTACACATTTCGTTATAAGTCGGAAATTGATTTCTGAGACTAAATTGTAAACTAGATAAACTCATCTTTAACAGAAAAAGTTTGAAAATGTATTGTAATTACAATTAATATGTTCTAAGGCAATACGTCTAGTAAAAATTGCATTTCTATGTACGTTGATTCAAGAAAATATGAAGGAAGTCAAATTTCACAATAGAAAAGGATGAAATACCATGCAAAACTAATCCAAATCCTAACAAATTTCATCTATCTTGAATCAAATAGAAAGACAAAGCCAACACAAAAAGAAAGAGTTCATAAAAATGTTGAATTTAATATACGTTAACTCAAAAAAGTCTACACACTTCGTTATAAGTCGGAAATTGATATCTGAGACTAAATTGTATACTAGATAAACTCATCTTTAACTGAAAAAGTTTGAAAAATGTATTGTAATCACAAATAATATTTTCTAAGGCATTACGTCTACTAAAAATTGCATTTCTATGTACGTTGATTCAAGAAAATATGAAGGAAGTCAAATTTTACAATAGAAGAAGGATGAAAGACCATGTAGAACTAATCCAAATCCTAACGAATTTCATCTATCTTGAATCAAATAGAAAGACAAAGCCAACACAAAAAGAAAGAGTTCAAAAAAGTCTACACATTTCGTTGAAAGTCGGAAATTGATTTCTGAGACTAAATTGTAAACTATATAAACTCATCTTTAACATAAAAAGTTTGAAAAATGTATTGTAATTACAATTAATATGTTCTAGTAAAAATTGCATTTCTATGTACGTTGATTCAAGAAAATATGAAGGAAGTCAAATTTCACAATAGAAAAGGATGAAAGACCATTTAAAACTAATCCAAATCCTAACAAATTTCATCTATCTTGAATCAAATAGAAAGACAAAGCCAACACAAAAACAAAGAGTTCATAAAAATGTTGAATTTAATATACGTTAACTCAAAAAAGTCTACACACTTCGTTATAAGTCGGAAATTGATTTCTGAGACTAAATTGTAAACAACATAAACTCATCTTTAACTGAAAAAGTTTGAAAAATGTATTGTAATCACAAATAATATGTTCTAAGGCATTACGTCTACTAAAAATTGCATTTCTATGTACGTTGATTCAAGAAAATATGAAGGAAGTCAAATTTCACAATAGAAGAAGGATGAAAGACCAAGCAGAACTAATCCAAATCCTAACAAAATTCATCTATCTTGAATCAGATAGAAAGACAAAGCCAACACAAAAAGAAAGAGTTCATAAGAATGTTGAATTTAATATACGTTAACTCAAAAAAGTCTATACACTTCGTTATAAGTCGGAATTTCTGAGACTAAATTGTAAACTATATAAACTCATCTTTAACTGAAAAAGTTTGAAAAATGTATTGTAATCACAAATAATATGTTCTAAGGCATTACGTCTACTAAAAATTGCATTTCTATGTACGTTGATTCAAGAAAATATGAAGGAAGTCAAATTTCACAATAGAAGAAGGATGAAAGACCATGTAGAACTAATCCAAATCCTAACAAATTTCATCTATCTTGAATCAAATAGAAAGACAAAGCCAACACAAAAAGAAAGAGTTCATAAAAATGTTGAATTTAATATGCGTTAACTCAAAAAAGTCTACACACTTCGTTATAAGTCGGAATTTCTGAGACTAAATTGTAAACTAGATAAACTCATCTTTAACTGAAAAAGTTTTAAAAATGTATTGTAATCACAAATAATATGTTCTAAGGCATTACGTCTACTAAAAATTGCATTTTTATGTACGTTGATTCAAGAAAATATGAAGGAAGTCAAATTTCACAATAGAAGAAGGATGAAAGACCATGTAGAACTAATCCAAATCCTAACAAATTTCATCTATCTTGAATCAAATAGAAAGACAAAGCCAACACAAAAAGAAAGAGTTCATAAAAATGTTGAATTTTATATATGTTAACTCAAAAAAGTCTACACATTTCGTTGAAAGTCGGAAATTGATTTCTGAGACTAAATTGTAAACTATATAAACTCATCTTTAACAGAAAAAGTTTGAAAAATGTATTGTAATTACAATTAATATGTTCTAGTAAAAATTGCATTTCTATGTACGTTGATTCAAGAAAATATGAAGGAAGTCAAATTTCACAATAGAAAAGGATGAAAGACCATTTAAAACTAATCCAAATCCTAACAAATTTCATCTATCTTGAATCAAATAGAAAGACAAAGCCAACACAAAAAGAAAGAGTTCATAAAAATGTTGAATTTAATATACGTTAACTCAAAAAAGTCTAAACACTTCGTTATAAGTCGGAATTTCTGAGACTATATTGTAAACTATATAAACTCATCTTTAACTGAAAAAGTTTGAAAAATGTATTGTAATCACAAATAATATTTTCTAAGGCATTACGTCTACTAAAAATTGCATTTCTATGTACGTTGATTCAAGAAAATATGAAGGAAGTCAAATTTCACAATAGAAGAAAGATGAAAGACCATTTAAAACTAATCCAAATCCTAACAAATTTCATCTATCTTGAATCAAATAGAAAGACAAAGCCAACACAAAAAGAAAGAGTTCATAAAATTGTTGAATTTAATATACGTTAACTCAAAAAAGTCTACACACTTCGTTATAAGTCGGAAATTGATTTCTGAGACTAAATTGTAAACTAGATAAACTCATCTTTAACTGAAAAAGTTTGAAAAATGTATTGTAATCACAAATAATATTTTCTAAGGCATTACGTCTACTAAAAATTGCATTTCTATGTACGTTGATTCAAGAAAATATGAAGAAAGTCAAATTTCACAATAGAAGAAGGATGAAAGACCATGTAGAACTAATCCAAATCCTAACAAATTTCATCTATCTTGAATCAAATAGAAAGACAAAGCCAACACAAAAAGAAAGAGTTCATAAAAATGTTGAATTTTATATATGTTAACTCAAAAAAGTCTACACATTTCGTTGAAAGTCGGAAATTGATTTCTGAGACTAAATTGTAATCTATATAAACTCATCTTTAACAGAAAAAGTTTGAAAAATGTATTGTAATTACAATTAATATGTTCTAGTAAAAATTGCATTTCTATGTACGTTGATTCAAGAAAATATGAAGGAAGTCAAATTTCACAATAGAAAAGGATGAAAGACCATTTAAAACTAATCCAAATCCTAACAAATTTCATCTATCTTGAATCAAATAGAAAGACAAAGCCAACACAAAAAGAAAGAGTTCATAAAAATGTTGAATTTAATATACGTTAACTCAAAAAAGTCTACACACTTCGTTATAAGCTTGAATTTCTGAGACTAAATTGTAAACTATATAAACTCATCTTTAACTGAAAAAGTTTGAAAAATGTATTGTAATCACAAATAATATTTTCTAAGGCATTACGTCTACTAAAAATTGCATTTCTATGTACGTTGATTCAAGAAAATATGAAGGAAGTCAAATTTCACAATAGAAGAAGGATGAAAGACCATGTAGAACTAATCCAAATCCTAACAAATTTCATCTATCTTGAATCAAATAGAAAGACAAATCCAACACAAAAAGAAAGAGTTCATCAACATGTTGAATTTTATATATGTTAACTCAAAAAAGTCTACACATTTCGTTATAAGTCGGAAATTGATTTCTGAGACTAAATTGTAAACTAGATAAACTCATCTTTAACAGAAAAAGTTTGAAAAATGTATTTTAATTACAATTAATATGTTCTAAGGAAATACGTCTAGTAAAAATTGCATTTCTATGTACGTTGATTCATGAAAATATGAAGGAAGTCAAATTTCACAATAGAAGAAGGATGAAAGACCATGCAGAGCTAATCCAAATCCTAACAAATTTCATCTATCTTGAATCAAATAGAAAGACAAAGCCAACACAAAAAGAAAGAGTTCATAAGAATGTTGAATTTTATATACGTTAACTCAAAAAAGTCTACACATTTCATTGAAAGTCGGAAATTGATTTCTGAGACTAAATTGTAAACTATATAAACTCATCTTTAACAGAAAAAGTTTGAAAAATGTATTGTAATTACAATTAATATGTTCTAGTAAAAATTGCATTTCTATGTACGTTGATTCAAGAAAATATGAAGGAAGTCAAATTTCACAATAGAAAAGGATGAAAGACCATTTAAAACTAATCCAAATCCTAACAAATTTCATCTATCTTGAATCAAATAGAAAGACAAAGCCAACACAAAAATAAAGAGTTCATAAAATTTTTGAATTTAATATACGTTAACTCAAAAAAGTCTACACACTTCGTTATAAGTCGGAAATTGATTTCTGAGACTAAATTGTAAACTAGATAAACTCATCTTTAACTTAAAAAGTTTGAAAAATGTATTGTAATCACAAATAATATTTTCAAAGGCATTACATCTACTAAAAATTGCATTTCTATGTAAGTTGATTCAAGAAAATATGAAGGAAGTCAAATTTCACAATAGAAGAAGGATGAAAGACCATGTAGAACTAATCCAAATCCTAACAAATTTCATCTATCTTGAATCAAATAGAAAGACAAAGCCAACACAAAAAGAAAGAGTTCATAAAAATGTTGAATTTTATATATGTTAACTCAAAAAAGTCTACACATTTCGTTGAAAGTCGGAAATTGATTTCTGAGACTAAATTGTAAACTATATAAACTCATCTTTAACAGAAAAAGTTTGAAAAATGTATTGTAATTACAATTAATATGTTCTAGTAAAAATTGCATTTCTATGTACGTTGATTCAAGAAAATATGAAGGAAGTCAAATTTCACAATAGAAAAGGATGAAAGACCATTTAAAACTAATCCAAATCCTAACAAATTTCATCTATCTTGAATCAAATAGAAAGACAAAGCCAACACAAAAAGAAAGAGTTCATAAAAATGTTGAATTTAATATACGTTAACTCAAAAAAGTCTACACACTTCGTTATAAGTCGGAAATTGATTACTCATCTTTAACTGAAAAAGTTTGAAAAATGTATTGTAATCACAAATAATATGTTCTAAGGCATTACGTCTACTAAAAATTGCATTTCTATGTACGTTGATTCAAGAAAATATGAAGGAAGTCAAATTTCACAATAGAAGAAGGATGAAATACCAAGCAGAACTAATCCAAATCCTAACAAATTTCATCTATCTTGAATCAAATAGAAAGACAAAGCCAACACAAAAAGAAAGAGTTCATAAGAATGTTGAATTTTATATACGTTAACTCAAAAAAGTCTACACATTTCGTTATAAGTCGGAAATTGATTTTTGAGACTAAATTGTAAACTAGATAAACTCATCTTTAACAGAAAAAGTTTGAAAAATGTATTGTAATTACAATTAATATGTTCTAAGGCAATGCGTCTAGTAAAAATTGCATTTCTATGTACGTTGATTCAAGAAAATATGAAGGAAGTCAAATTTCACAATAGAAAAGGATGAAAGACCATGCAAAACTAATCCAAATCCTAACAAATTTCATCTATCTTGAATCAAATAGAAAGACAAATCCAACACAAAAAGAAAGAGTTCATAAAAATGTTGAATTTAATATACGTTAACTCAAAAAAGTCTACACACTTCGTTATAAGTCGGAAATTGATTTCTGAGACTAAATTGTAAACTAGATAGACTCATCTTTAACAGGAAAAGTTTAAAAAATGTATTGTAATTACAATTAATATGTTCTAAGGCAATACGTCTAGTAAAAATTGCATTTCTATGTACGTTGATTCAAGCAAATATGAAGCAAGTCAAATTTCACAATAGAAGAAGGATGAAAGACCATGCAGAACTAATCCAAATCCTAACAAATTTCATCTATCTTGAATCAAATAAAAAGACAAAGGCAACACAAAAAGAAAGAGTTCATAAAAATGTTGAATTTAATATACGTTAACTCAAAAAAGTCTACACACTTCGTTATAAGTCGGAAATTGATTTCTGAGACTAAATTGTAAACTAGATAAACTCATCTTTAACTAAAAAAGTTTGAAAAATGTATTGTAATCACAAATAATATGTTCTAAGGCATTACGTCTACTAAAAATTGCATTTCTATGTACGTTGATTCAAGAAAATATGAAGGAAGTCAAATTTCACAATAGAAGAAGGATGAAAGACCAAGCAGAACTAATCCAAATCCTAACAAAATTCATCTATCTTGAATCAGATAGAAAGACAAAAGCCAACACAAAAAGAAAGAGTTCATATGAATGTTGAATTTTATATACGTTAACTCAAAAAAGTCTACACATTTCGTTATAAGTCGGAAATTGATTTCTGAGACTAAATTGTAAACTAGATAAACTCATCTTTAACAGAAAAAGTTTGAAAAATGTATTTTAATTACAATTAATATGTTCTAAGGAAATACGTCTAGTAAAAATTGCATTTCTATGTACGTTGATTCATGAAAATATGAAGGAAGTCAAATTTCACAATAGAAGAAGGATGAAAGACCATGCAGAATTAATCCAAATCCTAACAAATTTCATCTATCTTGAATCAAATAGAAAGACAAAGCCAACACAAAAAGAAAGAGTTCATAAAAATGTTGAATTTAATAAACGTTAACTCAAAAAAGTCTACACATTTTGTTATAAGTCGAAAATTGATTTCTGAGACTAAATTGTAAACTAGATAAACTCATCTTTAACAGAAAAAGTTTGTAAAGTGTATTGTAATTACAATTAATATGTTCTAAGGCAATACGTCTAGTAAAATTTGCATTTCTATGTACGTTGATTCAAGAAAATATGAAGGAAGTCAAATTTCACAATAGAAGAAGGATGAAAGACCATGCAGAACTAATCCAAATCCTAACAAATTTCATCTATCTTGAATCAAATAGAAAGACAAAGCCAACACAAAAAGAAAGAGTTCATAAAAATGTTGAATTTTATATAAGTTAACTCAAGAAAGTGGACACACTTCGTTATAAGTCGGAAATTGATTTCTGAGACTAAATTGTAAACTAGATAAACTCATCTTTAACAGAAAAAGTTTGTAAAGTGTATTGTAATTGCAATTAATATGTTCTAAGGCAATACGTCTAGTAAAAATTGCATTTCTATGTACGTTGATTCAAGAAAATATGAAGGAAGTCAAATTTCACAATAGAAGAATGATGAAAGACCATGCAGAACTAATCCAAATACTAAAAAATTTCATCTACCTTGAATCAAATAGAAAGACAATGCCAACACGAAAAGAAAGAGTTCATAAAAATGTTGAATTTTATATACGTTAAGTCAAAAAAGTCTACACATTTCGTAATAAGTCGGAAGTTGATTTCTGAGACTAAATTGTAAACTAGATAAACTCATTGTTAACAGAAAAATTTGGAAAATGTATTGTAATTACAATTAATATGTTCTAAGGCAATACGTCTAGTAAAAATTGCATTTCTATGTACGTTGAATCAAGAAAATATGAAGGAAGTCAAATTTCACAATAGAAGAAGGATGAAAGACCATGCAGAACTAATCCAAATCCTAACAAATTTCATCTATCTTGAATCAAATAGAAAGACAAAGCCAACACAAAAAGAAAGAGTTCATAAAAATGTTGAATTTAATATACGTTAACTCAAAAAAGTCTACACACTTCGTTATAAGTCGGATATTGATTTCTGAGACTAAATTGTAAACTAGATAAACTCATCTTTAACTGAAAAAGTTTGAAAAATGTATTGTAATCACAAATAATATGTTCTAAGGCATTACGTCTAGTAAAAATTGCATTTCTATGTACGTTGATTCAAGAAAATATGAAGGAAGTCAAATTTCACAATAGAAGAAGGATGAAAGACCATGCAAAACTAATCCAAATCCTAACAAATTTCATCTATCTTGAATCAAATAGAAAGACAAAGCCAACACAAAAAGACAGAGTTCATAAAAATGTTGAATTTAATATACGTTAACTCAAAAAAGTCTACACACTTCGTTATAAGTCGGAATTTCTGAGAATAAATTGTAAACTAGATAAACTCATCTTTAACTGAAAAAGTTTGAAAAATGTATTGTAATCACAAATAATATGTTCTAAGGCATTACGTCTACTAAAAATTGCATTTCTATGTACGTTGATTCAAGAAAATATGAAGGAAGTCAAATTTCACAATAGAAGAAGGATGAAAGACCATGTAGAACTAATCCAAATCCTAACAAATTTCATCTATCTTGAATCAAATAGAAAGACAAAGCCAACACAAAAAGAAAGAGTTCATAAAAATGTTGAATTTTATATATGTTAACTCAAAAAAGTCTACACATTTCGTTATAAGTCGGAAATTGATTTCTTAGACTAAATTGTAAACTAGATAACCTCATCTTTAAGAGAAAACTTTGAAAAATGTGTTGTAATTACAATTAATATGTTCTAAGGCAATACGTCTAGTAAAAATTGCATTTCTATGTACGTTGATTCATGAAAATATGAAGGAAGTCAAATTTCACAATAGAAGAAGGATGAAAGACCATGTAGAACTAATCCAAATCCTAACAAATTTCATCTATCTTGAATCAAATAGAAAGACAAAGCCAACACAAAAAGAAAGAGTTCATAAGAATGTTGAATTTTATATACGTTAACTCAAAAAAGTCTACACATTTCGTTAAAAGTCGGAAATTGATTTCTGAGACTAAATTGTAAACTAGATAAACTCATCTTTAACAGAAAAAGTTTGAAAAATGTATTGTAATTACAATTAATATGTTCTAAGGCAATACATCTAGTAAAAATTGCATTTCTATGTACGTTGATTCAAGAAAATATGAAGGAAGTCAAATTTCACAATAGAAAAGGATGAAAGACCATGCAAAACTAATCCAAATCCTAACAAATTTCATCTATCTTGAATCAAATAGAAAGACAAAGCCAACACAAAAAGAAAGAGTTCATAAAAATGTTGAATTTAATATACGTTAACTCAAAAAAAGTCTACACACTTCGTCATAAGTCGGAAATTGATTACTCATCTTTAACTGAAAAAGTTTGAAAAATGTATTGTAATCACAAATAATATGTTCTAAGGCATTACGTCTACTAAAAATTGCATTTCTATGTACGTTGATTCAAGAAAATATGAAGGAAGTCAAATTTCACAATAGAAGAAGGATGAAAGACCAAGCAGAACTAATCCAAATCCTAACAAATTTCATCTATCTTGAATCAAATAGAAAGACAAAGCCAACACAAAAAGAAAGAGTTCATAAGAATGTTGAATTTTATATACGTTATCTCAAAAAAGTCTACACATTTCGTTATAAGTCGGAAATTGATTTTTGAGACTAAATTGTAAACTAGATAAACTCATCTTTAACAGAAAAAGTTTGAAAAATGTATTATAATTACAATTAATATGTTCTAAGGCAATACGTCTAGTAAAAATTGCATTTCTATGTACGTTGATTCAAGAAAATATGAAGGAAGTCAAATTTCACAATAGAAGAAGGATGAAAGACCATGCAAAACTAATCCAAATCCTAACAAATTTCATCTATATTGAATCAAATAGAAAGACAAAGCCAACACAAAAAGAAAGAGTTCATAAAAATGTTGAATTTTATATACGTTAACTCAAAAAAGTCTACACATTTCGTTATAAGTCGGAAATTGATTTCTGAGACTAAATTGTAAATTTGATAAACTCATCTTTAACAGAAAAAGTTTAAAAAATGTATTGTAATTGCAATTAATATGTTCTAAGGCAATACGTCTAGTAAAAATTGCATTTCTATGTACGTTGATTCAAGAAAATATGAAGGAAGTCAAATTTCACAATAGAAGAAGGATGAAAGACCATGCAGAACTAATCCAAATCCTAACAAATTTCATCTATCTTGAATCAAATAGAAAGACAAAGCCAACACAAAAAGAAAGAGTTCATAAAAATGTTGAATTTTATATACGTTAACTCAAAAAAGTCTACACATTTCGTTATAAGTCGAAAATTGATTTCTGAGACTAAATTGTAAACTAGATAAACTCATCTTTAACAGAAAATGTTTGAAAAATGTACTGTAATTACAATTAATATGTTCTAAGGCAATACGTCTAGTAAAAATTGTATTTCTATGTACGTTGATTCAAGAAAATATGAAGGAAGTCAAATTTCACAATAGAAGAAGGATGAAAGACCATGCAGAACTAATCCAAATCCTAACAAATTTCATCTATCTTGAATCAAATAGAAAGACAAAGCCAACACAAAAAGAAAGAGTTCATAAAAATGTTGAATTTTATATACGTTAACTCAAAAAAGTCTACACATTTCGTTATAAGTCGAAAATTGATTTCTGAGACTAAATTGTAAACTAGATAAACTCATCTTTAACAGAAAAAGTTTAAAAAATGTATTGTAATTACAATTAATATGTTCTAAGGCAATACGTCTAGTAAAAATTGCATTTCTATGTACGTCGACTCAAGAAAATATGAAGGAAGTCAAATTTCACAATAGAAGAAGGATGAAAGACCATGCAGAACTAATCCAAATCCTAACAAATTTCATCTATCTTGAATCAAATAGAAAGACAAAGCCAACACAAAAAGAAAGAGTTCATAAGAATGTTGAATTTTATATACGTTAACTCAAAAAAGTCTACACATTTCGTTATAAGTCGGAAATTGATTTATGAGACTAAATTGTAAACTAGATAAACTCATCTTTAACAGAAAAACTTTGAAAAATGTATTGTAATTACAATTAATATGTTCTAAGGCAATGCGTCTAGTAAAAATTGCATTTCTATGTACGTTGATTCAAGAAAATATGAAGGAAGTCAAATTTCACAATAGAAGAAGGATGAAAGACCATGCAGAACTAATCCAAATCCTAACAAATTTCATCTATCTTGAATCAAATAGAAAGACAAAGCCAACACAAAAAGAAAGAGTTCATAAGAATGTTGAATTTTATATACGTTAACTCAAAAAAGTCTACACATTTCATTGAAAGTCGGAAATTGATTTCTGAGACTAAATTGTAAACTATATAAACTCATCTTTAACAGAAAAAGTTTGAAAAATGTATTGTAATTACAATTAATATGTTCTAGTAAAAATTGCATTTCTATGTACGTTGATTCAAGAAAATATGAAGGAAGTCAAATTTCACAATAGAAAAGGATGAAAGACCATTTAAAACTAATCCAAATCCTAACAAATTTCATCTATCTTGAATCAAATAGAAAGACAAAGCCAACACAAAAACAAAGAGTTCATAAAAATGTTGAATTTAATATACGTTAACTCAAAAAAGTCTACACACTTCGTTATAAGTCGGAAATTGATTTCTGAGACTAAATTGTAAACTAGATAAACTCACTGAAAAAGTTTGAAAAATGTATTGTAATCACAAATAATATGTTCTAAGGCATTACGTCTACTAAAAATTGCATTTCTATGTACGTTGATTCAAGAAAATATGAAGGAAGTCAAATTTCACAATAGAAAAGGATGAAATACCATGCAAAACTAATCCAAATCCTAACAAATTTCATCTATCTTGAATCAAATAGAAAGACAAAGCCAACAAAAAAAGAAAGAGTTCATAAAAATGTTGAATTTAATATACGTTAACTCAAAAAAGTCTACACACTTCGTTATAAGTCGGAATTTCTGAGACTAAATTGTAAACTATATAAACTCATCTTTAACTGAAAAAGTTTGAAAAATGTATTGTAATCACAAATAATAATTTCTAAGGCATTACGTCTACTAAAAATTGCATTTCTATGTACGTTGATTCAAGAAAATATGAAGGAAGTCAAATTTCACAATAGAAGAAAGATGAAAGACCATTTAAAACTAATCCAAATCCTAACAAATTTCATCTATCTTGAATCAAATAGAAAGACAAAGCCAACACAAAAAGAAAGAGTTCATAAAATTGTTGAATTTAATATACGTTAACTCAAAAAAGTCTACACACTTCATTATAAGTCGGAAATTGATTTCTGAGAATAATTGTAAACTAGATAAACTCATCTTTAACTGAAAAAGTTTGAAAAATGTATTGTAATCACAAATAATATTTTCTAAGGCATTACGTCTACTAAAAATTGCATTTCTATGTACGTTGATTCAAGAAAATATGAAGGAAGTCAAATTTCACAATAGAAGAAGGATGAAAGACCATGTAGAACTAATCCAAATCCTAACAAATTTCATCTATCTTGAATCAAATAGAAAGACAAAGCCAACACAAAAAGAAAGAGTTCATAAAAATGTTGAATTTTATATATGTTAACTCAAAACAGTCTACACATTTCGTTGAAAGTCGGAAATTGATTTCTGAGACTAAATTGTAAACTATATAAACTCATCTTTAACAGAAAAAGTTTGAAAAATGTATTGTAATTACAATTAATATGTTCTAGTAAAAATTGCATTTCTATGTACGTTGATTCAATAAAATATGAAGGAAGTCAAATTTCACAATAGTAAAGGATGAAAGACCATTTAAAACTAATCCAAATCCTAACAAATTTCATCTATCTTGAATCAAATAGAAAGACAAAGCCAACACAAAAAGAAAGAGTTCATAAAAATGTTGAATTTAATATACGTTAACTCAAAAAAGTCTACACACTTCGTTATAAGTCGGAATTTCTGAGACTAAATTGTAAACTATATAAACTCATCTTTAACTGAAAAAGTTTGAAAAATGTATTGTAATCACAAATAATATTTTCTAAGGCATTACGTCTACTAAAAATTGCATTTCTATGTACGTTGATTCAAGAAAATATGAAGGAAGTCAAATTTCACAATAGAAGAAAGATGAAAGACCATTTAAAACTAATCCAAATCCTAACAAATTTCATCTATCTTGAATCAAATAGAAAGACAAAGCCAACACAAAAAGAAAGAGTTCATAAAATTGTTGAATTTTATATATGTTAACTCAAAAAAGTCTACACATTTCGTTATAAGTCGGAAATTGATTTCTGAGACTAAATTGTAAACTAGATAAACTCATCTTTAACAGAAAAAGTTTGAAAAATGTATTTTAATTACAATTAATATGTTCTAAGGAAATACGTCTAGTAAAAATTGCATTTCTATGTACGTTGATTCATGAAAATATGAAGGAAGTCAAATTTCACAATAGAAGAAGGATGAAAGACCATGCAGAACTAATCCAAATCCTAACAAATTTCATCTATCTTGAATCAAATAGAAAGACAAAGCCAACACAAAAAGAAAGAGTTCATAAGAATGTTGAATTTTATATATGTTAACTCAAAAAAGTCTACACATTTCATTGAAAGTCGGAAATTGATTTCTGAGACTAAATTGTAAACTATATAAACTCATCCTTAACAGAAAAAGTTTGAAAAATGTATTGTAATTACAATTAATATGTTCTAAGGAAATACGTCTAGTAAAAATTGCATTTCTATGTACGTTGATTCATGAAAATATGAAGGAAGTCAAATTTCACAATAGAAGAAGGATGAAAGACCATGCAGAACTAATCCAAATCCTAACAAATTTCATCTATCTTGAATCAAATAGAAAGACAAAGCCAACACAAAAAGAAAGAGTTCATAAAATTGTTGAATTTAATATACGTTAACTCAAAAAAGTCTACACACTTCGTTATAAGTCGGAAATTGATTTTTGAGACTAAATTGTAAACAACATAAACTCATCTTTAACAGAAAAAGTTTGAAAAATGTATTGTAATCACAAATAATATGTTCTAAGGCATTACGTCTACTAAAAATTGCATTTCTATGTACGTTGATTCAAGAAAATATGAAGGAAGTCAAATTTCACAATAGAAGAAGGATGAAAGACCAAGCAGAACTAATCCAAATCCTAACAAAATTCATCTATCTTGAATCAGATAGAAAGACAAAGCCAACACAAAAAGAAAGAGTTCATAAGAATGTTGAATTTAATATACGTTAACTCAAAAAAGTCTATACACTTCGTTATAAGTCAGAATTTCTGAGACTAAATTGTAAACTAGATAAACTCATCTTTAACTGAAAAAGTTTGAAAAATGTATTGTAATCACAAATAATATGTTCTAAGGCATTACGTCTACTAAAAATTGCATTTCTATGTACGTTGATTCAAGAAAATATGAAGGAAGTCAAATTTCACAATAGAAAAGGATGAAAGACCATGCAAAACTAATCCAAATCCTAACAAATTTCATCTATCTTAAATCAAATAGAAAGACAAAGCCAACACAAAAAGAAAGAGTTCATCAAAATGTTGAATTTAATATACGTTAACTCAAAAAAGTCTACACACTTCGTTATAAGTCGGAATTTCTGAGACTAAATTGTAAACTAGATAAACTCATCTTTAACTGAAAAAGTTTGAAAAATGTATTGTAATCACAAATAATATGTTCTAAGGCATTACGTCTACTAAAAATTGCATTTCTATGTACGTTGATTCAAGAAAATATGAAGGAAGTCAAATTTCACAATAGAAGAAGGTTGAAAGACCATGTAGAACTAATCCAAATCCTAACAAATTTCATCTATCTTGAATCAAATAGAAAGACAAAGCCAACACAAAAAGAAAGAGTTCATAGGAATGTTGAATTTTATATACGTTAACTCAAAAAAGTCTACACATTTCGTTATAAGTCGGAAATTGATTTTTGAGACTAAATTGTAAACTAGATAAACTCATCTTTAACAGAAAAAGTTTGAAAAATGTATTGTAATTACAATTAATATGTTCTAAGGCAATACGTCTAGTAAAAATTGCATTTCTATGTACGTTGATTCAAGAAAATATGAAGGAAGTCAAATTTCACAATAGAAAAGGATGAAAGACCATGCAAAACTAATCCAAATCCTAACAAATTTCATCAATCTTGAATCAAATAGAAAGACAAAGCCAACACAAAAAGAAAAAGTTCATAAAAATGCTGAATTTAATATACGTTAACTCAAAAAAGTCTACACACTTCGTTATAAGTCGGAATTTGATTAATCATCTTTAACTGAAAAAGTTTGAAAAATGTATTGTAATCACAAATAATATGTTCTAAGGCATTACGTCTACTAAAAATTGCATTTCTATGTACGTTGATTCAAGAAAATATGAAGGAAGTCAAATTTCACAATAGAAGAAGGATGAAAGACCAAGCAGAACTAATCCAAATCCTAACAAATTTCATCTATCTTGAATCAGATAGAAAGACAAAGCCAACACAAAAAGAAAGAGTTCATAGGAATGTTGAATTTTATATACGTTAACTCAAAAAAGTCTACACATATCGTTATAAGTCGGAAATTGATTTTTGAGACTAAATTGTAAACTAGATAAAATCATCTTTAATAGAAAAAGTTTGAAAAATGTATTGTAATTACAATTAATATGTTCTAAGGCAATACGTCTAGTAAAAATTGCATTTCTATGTACGTTGATTCAAGAAAATATAAAGGAAGTCAAATTTCACAATAGAAAAGGATGAAAGACCATGCAAAAATAATCCAAATCCTAACAAATTTCATCTATCTTGAATCAAATAGAAAGACAAAGCCAACACAAAAAGAAAGAGTTCATAAAAATGTTGAATTTAATATACGTTAACTCAAAAAAGTCTACACACTTCGTTATAAGTCGGAAATTGATTTCTGAGACTATATTGTAAACTAGATAAACTCATCTTTAACTGGAAAAGTTTGAAAAATGTATTGTTATCACAAATAATATGTTCTAAGGCATTACGTCTACTAAAAATTGCATTTCTATGTACGTTGATTCAAGAAAATATGAAGGAAGTCAAATTTCACAATAGAAGAAGGATGAAAGACCATGTAGAACTAATCCAAATCCTAACAAATTTCATCTATCTTGAATCAAATAGAAAGAAAAAGCCAACACAAAAAGAAAGAGTTCATAAAAATGTTGAATTTTATATATGTTAACTCAAAAAAGTCTACACATTTCGTTATAAGTCGGAAATTGATTTCTGAGACTAAATTGTAAACTAGATAAACTCATCTTTAACAGAAAAAGTTTTAAAAATGTATTGTAATTACAATTAATATGTTCTAAGGCAATACGTCTAGTAAAAATTGCATTTCTATGTACGTTGATTCATGAAAATATGAAGGAAGTCAAATTTCACAATAGAAGAAGGATGAAAGACCATGCAGAACTAATCCAAATCCTAACAAATTTCATCTATCTTGAATCAAATAGAAAGACAAAGCCAACACAAAAAGAAAGAGTTCATAAGAATGTTGAATTTTATATATGTTAACTCAAAAAAGTCTACACATTTCATTGAAAGTCGGAAATTGATTTCTGAGACTAAATTGTAAACTAGATAAACTCATCTTTAACTGAAAAAGTTTGAAAAATGTATTGTAATCACAAATAATATGTTCTAAGGCATTACGTCTACTAAAAATTGCATTTCTATGTACGTTGATTCAAGAAAATATGAAGGAAGTCAAATTTCACAATAGAAGAAGGATGAAAGACCAAGCAGAACTAATCCAAATCCTAACAAAATTCATCTATCTTGAATCAGATAGAAAGACAAAAGCCAACACAAAAAGAAAGAGTTCATATGAATGTTGAATTTTATATACGTTAACTCAAAAAAGTCTACACATTTCGTTATAAGTCGGAAATTGATTTCTGAGACTAAATTGTAAACTAGATAAACTCATCTTTAACAGAAAAAGTTTGAAAAATGTATTTTAATTACAATTAATATGTTCTAAGGAAATACGTCTAGTAAAAATTGCATTTCTATGTACGTTGATTCATGAAAATATGAAGGAAGTCAAATTTCACAATAGAAGAAGGATGAAAGACCATGCAGAACTAATCCAAATCCTAACAAATTTCATCTATCTTGAATCAAATAGAAAGACAAAGCCAACACCAAAAGAAAGAGTTCATAAGAATGTTGAATTTTATATATGTTAACTCAAAAAAGTCTACACATTTCATTGAAAGTCGGAAATTGATTTCTGAGACTAAATTGTAAACTATATAAACTCATCTTTAACAGAAAAAGTTTGAAAAATGTATTGTAATTACAATTAATATGTTCTAAGGAAATACGTCTAGTAAAAATTGCATTTCTATGTACGTTGATTCATGAAAATATGAAGGAAGTCAAATTTCACAATAGAAGAAGGATGAAAGACCATGCAGAACTAATCCAAATCCTAACAAATTTCATCTATCTTGAATCAAATAGAAAGACAAAGCCAACACAAAAAGAAAGAGTTCATAAGAATGTTGAATTTTATATACGTTAACTCAAAAAAGTCTACACATTTCGTTATAAGTCGGAAATTGATTTATGAGACTAAATTGTAAACTAGATAAACTCATCTTTAACAGAAAAACTTTGAAAAATGTATTGTAATTACAATTAATATGTTCTAAGGCAATGCGTCTAGTAAAAATTGCATTTCTATGTACGTTGATTCAAGAAAATATGAAGGAAGTCAAATTTCACAATAGAAGAAGGATGAAAGACCATGCAGAACTAATCCAAATCCTAACAAATTTCATCTATCTTGAATCAAATAGAAAGACAAAGCCAACACAAAAAGAAAGAGTTCATAAGAATGTTGAATTTTATATACGTTAACTCAAAAAAGTCTACACATTTCATTGAAAGTCGGAAATTGATTTCTGAGACTAAATTGTAAACTATATAAACTCATCTTTAACAGAAAAAGTTTGAAAAATGTATTGTAATTACAATTAATATGTTCTAGTAAAAATTGCATTTCTATGTACGTTGATTCAAGAAAATATGAAGGAAGTCAAATTTCACAATAGAAAAGGATGAAAGACCATTTAAAACTAATCCAAATCCTAACAAATTTCATCTATCTTGAATCAAATAGAAAGACAAAGCCAACACAAAAAGAAAGAGTTCATAAAATTGTTGAATTTAATATACGTTAACTCAAAAAAGTCTACACACTTCGTTATAAGTCGGAAATTGATTTCTGAGACTAAATTGTAAACAACATAAACTCATCTTTAACTGAAAAAGTTTGAAAAATGTATTGTAATCACAAATAATATGTTCTAAGGCATTACGTCTACTAAAAATTGCATTTCTATGTACGTTGATTCAAGAAAATATGAAGGAAGTCAAATTTCACAATAGAAGAAGGATGAAAGACCAAGCAGAACTAATCCAAATCCTAACAAAATTCATCTATCTTGAATCAGATAGAAAGACAAAGCCAACACAAAAAGAAAGAGTTCATAAGAATGTTGAATTTAATATACGTTAACTCAAAAAAGTCTATACACTTCGTTATAAGTCGGAATTTCTGAGACTAAATTGTAAACTATATAAACTCATCTTTAACTGAAAAAGTTTGAAAAATGTATTGTAATCACAAATAATATGTTCTAAGGCATTACGTCTACTAAAAATTGCATTTCTATGTACGTTGATTCAAGAAAATATGAAGGAAGTCAAATTTCACAATAGAAGAAGGATGAAACACCATGTTGAACTAATCCAAATTTTAGCAAATTTCATCTATCTTGAATCAAATAGAAAGACAAAGCCAACACAAAAAGAAAGAGTTCATAAAAATGTTGAATTTTATATATGTTAACTCAAAAAAGTCTACACATTTCGTTATAAGTCGGAAATTGATTTCTGAGACTAAATTGTAAACTAGATAAACTCATCTTTAACAGAAAAAGTTTGAAATATGTATTGTAATTACGATTAATATGTTCTAAGGCAATACGTCTAGTAAAAATTGCATTTCTATGTACGTTGATTCATGAAAATATGAAGGAAGTCAAATTTCACAATAGAAGAAGGATGAAAGACCAAGCAGAACTAATCCAAATCCTAACAAATTTCATCTATCTTGAATCAGATAGAAAGACAAAAGCCAACACAAAAAGAAGGAGTTCATATGAATGTTGAATTTTATATACGTTAACTCTAAAAAGTCTACACAATTCATTATAAGTCGGAAATTGATTTTTGAGACTAAATTGTCTTTAACAGAAAAAGTTTGAAAAATGTATTGTAATTGCAATTAATATGTTCTAAGGCAATACGTCTAGTAAAAATTGCATTTCTATGTACGTTGATTCAAGAAAATATGAAGGAAGTCAAATTTCACAATAGAAAAGGATGAAAGACCATGCAAAACTAATCCAAATCCTAAAAAATTTCATCTATCTTGAATCAAATAGAAAGACAAAGCCAACACAAAAAGAAAGAGTTCATAAGAATGTTGAATTTTATATACGTTAACTCAAAAAAGTCTACACATTTCATTAAAAGTCGGAAATTGATTTCTGAGACTAAATTGTAAACTAGATAAACTCATCTTTAACAGAAAAAGTTTGAAAAATGTATTTTAATTACAATTAATATGTTCTAAGGAAATAAGTCTAGTAAAAATTGCATTTCTATGTACGTTGATTCATGAAAATATGAAGGAAGTCAAATTTCACAATAGAAGAAGGATGAAAGACCATGCAGAACTAATCCAAATCCTAACAAATTTCATCTATCTTGAATCAAATAGAAAGACAAAGCCAACACAAAAAGAAAGAGTTCATAAGAATGTTGAATTTTATATACGTTAACTCAAAAAAGTCTACACATTTCATTAAAAGTCGGAAATTGATTTCTGAGACTAAATTGTAAACTAGATAAACTCATCTTTAACAGAAAAAGTTTGAAAAATGTATAGTAATTACAATTAATATGTTCTAAGGCAATAGGTCTAGTAAAAATTGCATTTCTATGTACGTTGATTCAAGAAAATATGAAGGAAGTCAAATTTCACAATAGAAAAGGATGAAAGACCATGCAAAACTAATCCAAATCCTAACAAATTTCATCTATCTTGAATCAAATAGAAAGACAAAGCCAACACAAAAACAAAGAGTTCATAAAAATGTTGAATTTTATATATGTTAACTCAAAAAAGTCTACACATTTCGTTATAATTCGGAAATTGATTTCTGAGACTAAATTGTAAACTAGATAAACTCATCTTTAAGAGAAAAAGTTTGAAAAATGTATTGTAATTACAATAAATATGTTCTAAGACAATACGTCTAGTTAAAATTGCATTTCTATGTACGTTCATTCATGAAAATATGAAGGAAGTCAAATTTCACAATAGAAGAAGGATGAAAGACCATGCAGAACTAATCCAAATCCTAACAAATTTCATCTATCTTGAATCAAATAGAAAGACAAAGCCAACACAAAAAGAAAGAGTTCATAAGAATGTTGAATTTTATATACGTTAACTCAAAAAAGTCTACACATTTCATTAAAAGTCGGAAATTGATTTCTGAGACTAAATTGTAAACTAGATAAACTCATCTTTAACAGAAAAAGTTTGAAAAATGTATTGTAATTACAATTAATATGTTCTAAGGCAATAGGTCTACTAAAAATTGCATTTCTATGTACGTTGATTCAAGAAAATATGAAGGAAGTCAAATTTCACAATAGAAGAAGGATGAAAGACCAAGCAGAACTAATCCAAATCCTAACAAATTTCATCTATCTTGAATCAAATAGAAAGACAAAGCCAACACAAAAAGAAAGAGTTCATAGGAATGTTGAATTTTATATACGTTAACTCAAAAAAGTCTACACATTTCGTTATAAGTCGGAAATTGATTTTTGAGACTAAATTGTAAACTAGATAAACTCATCTTTAACAGAAAAAGTTTGAAAAATGTATTGTAATTACAATTAATATGTTCTAAGGCAATACGTCTAGTAAAAATTGCATTTCTATGTACGTTGATTCAAGAAAATATGAAGGAAGTCAAATTTCACAATAGAAAAGGATGAAAGACCATGCAAAACTAATCCAAATCCTAACAAATTTCATCAATCTTGAATCAAATAGAAAGACAAAGCCAACACAAAAAGAAAAAGTTCATAAAAATGCTGAATTTAATATACGTTAACTCAAAAAAGTCTACACACTTCGTTATAAGTCGGAATTTGATTAATCATCTTTAACTGAAAAAGTTTGAAAAATGTATTGTAATCACAAATAATATGTTCTAAGGCATTACGTCTACTAAAAATTGCATTTCTATGTACGTTGATTCAAGAAAATATGAAGGAAGTCAAATTTCACAATAGAAGAAGGATGAAAGACCAAGCAGAACTAATCCAAATCCTAACAAATTTCATCTATCTTGAATCAGATAGAAAGACAAAGCCAACACAAAAAGAAAGAGTTCATAGGAATGTTGAATTTTATATACGTTAACTCAAAAAAGTCTACACATATCGTTATAAGTCGGAAATTGATTTTTGAGACTAAATTGTAAACTAGATAAAATCATCTTTAATAGAAAAAGTTTGAAAAATGTATTGTAATTACAATTAATATGTTCTAAGGCAATACGTCTAGTAAAAATTGCATTTCTATGTACGTTGATTCAAGAAAATATAAAGGAAGTCAAATTTCACAATAGAAAAGGATGAAAGACCATGCAAAAATAATCCAAATCCTAACAAATTTCATCTATCTTGAATCAAATAGAAAGACAAAGCCAACACAAAAAGAAAGAGTTCATAAAAATGTTGAATTTAATATACGTTAACTCAAAAAAGTCTACACACTTCGTTATAAGTCGGAAATTGATTACTCATCTTTAACTGAAAAAGTTTGAAAAATGTATTGTAATCACAAATAATATGTTCTAAGGCATTACGTCTACTAAAAATTGCATTTCTATGTACGTTGATTCAAGAAAATATGAAGGAAGTCAAATTTCACAATAGAAGAAGGATGAAATACCAAGCAGAACTAATCCAAATCCTAACAAATTTCATCTATCTTGAATCAAATAGAAAGACAAAGCCAACACAAAAAGAAAGAGTTCATAAGAATGTTGAATTTTATATACGTTAACTCAAAAAAGTCTACACATTTCGTTATAAGTCGGAAATTGATTTTTGAGACTAAATTGTAAACTAGATAAACTCATCTTTAACAGAAAAAGTTTGAAAAATGTATTGTAATTACAATTAATATGTTCTAAGGCAATGCGTCTAGTAAAAATTGCATTTCTATGTACGTTGATTCAAGAAAATATGAAGGAAGTCAAATTTCACAATAGAAAAGGATGAAAGACCATGCAAAACTAATCCAAATCCTAACAAATTTCATCTATCTTGAATCAAATAGAAAGACAAATCCAACACAAAAAGAAAGAGTTCATAAAAATGTTGAATTTAATATACGTTAACTCAAAAAAGTCTACACACTTCGTTATAAGTCGGAATTTCTGAGACTAAATTGTAAACTAGATAAACTCATCTTTAACTGAAAAAGTTTGAAAAATGTATTGTAATCACAAATAATATGTTCTAAGGCATTACGTCTACTAAAAATTGCATTTCTATGTGCGATGATTCAAGAAAATATGAAGGAAGTCAAATTGATTTTTGAGACTAAATTGTAAACTAGATAAAATCATCTTTAACAGAAAAAGTTTGAAAAATGTATTGTAATTACAATTAATATGTTCTAAGGCAACACGTCTAGTAAAAATTGCATTTCTATGTACGTTGATTCAAGAAAATATGAAGGAAGTCAAATTTCACAATAGAAAAGGATGAAAGACCATGCAAAACTAATCCAAATCCTAACAAATTTCATCTATCTTGAATCAAATAGAAAGACAAAGCCAACACAAAAAGAAAGAGTTCATAAAAATGTTGAATTTAATATACGTTAACTCAAAAAAAGTCTACACACTTCGTTATAAGTCGGAAATTGATTACTCATCTTTAACTGAAAAAGTTTGAAAAATGTATTGTAATCACAAATAATATGTTCTAAGGCATTACGTCTACTAAAAATTGCATTTCTATGTACGTTGATTCAAGAAAATATGAAGGAAGTCAAATTTCACAATAGAAGAAGGATGAAAGACCAAGCAGAACTAATCCAAATCCTAACAAATTTCATCTATCTTGAATCAAATAGAGAGATAAAGCCAACACAAAAAGAAAGAGTTCATAAGAATGTTGAATTTTATACACGTTAACTCAAAAAAGTCTACACATTTCGTTATAAGTCGGAAATTGATTTTTGAGACTAAATTGTAAACTAGATAAACTCATCTTTAACAAAAAAAGTTTGAAAAATGTATTGTAATTACAATTAATATGTTCTAAGGCAATACGTCTAGTAAAAATTGCATTTCTATGTACGTTGATTCAAGAAAATATGAAGGAAGTCAAATTTCACAATAGAAGAAGGATGAAAGACCATGTAGAACTAATCCAAATCCTAACAAATTTCATCTATCTTGAATCAAATAGAAAGACAAAGCCAACACAAAAAGAAAGAGTTCAAAAAAATGTTGAATTTTATATACGTTAACTCAAAAAAGTCTACACATTTCGTTATAAGTCGGAAATTGATTTCTGAGACTAAATTGTAAACTAGATAAACTCATCTTTAAAAGAAAATGTTTGAAAAATGTATTGTAATTATAATTAATATGTTCTTAGGCAATACGTTTAGTAAAAATTGCATTTCTATGTACGTTGATTCAAGAAAATATGAAGGAAGTCAAATTTCACAATAGAAGAAGGATGAAAGACCATGCAGAACTAATCCAAATCCTAACAAATTTCATCTATCTTGAATCAAATAGAAAGACAAAGCCAACACAAAAAGAAAGAGTTCATAAGAATGTTGAATTTTATATACGTTAACTCAAAAAAGTCTACACATTTCGTTAAAAGTCGGAAATTGATTTCTCAGACTAAATTGTAAACTAGATAAACTCATCTTTAACAGAAAAAGTTTGAAAAATGTATTGTAATTACAATTAATATGTTCTAAGGCAATACGTCTAGTAAAAATTGCATTTCTATGTACGTTGATTCAAGAAAATATGAAGGAAGTCAAATTTCACAATAGAAGAAGGATGAAAGACCATGCAGAATTAATCCAAATCCTAACAAATTTCATCTATCTTGAATCCAATAGAAATACAAAGCCTACACAAAAAGAAAGAGTTCATAAAAATATTGAATTTTATATACGTTAACTCAAAAAAGTCTACACAATTCGTTATAAGTCGGAAATTGATTTCTGTGACTAAATTGTAAACTAGATAAACTCATCTTTAACAGAAAAAGTTTGAAAAATGTATTGTAATTACAATTAATATGTTCTAAGGCAATACGTCTAGTAAAAATTGCATTTCTATGTACGTTGATTCAAGAAAATATGAAGGAAGTCAAATTTCACAATAGAAGAAGGATGAAAGACCATGCAGAATTAATCCAAATCCTAACAAATTTCATCTATCTTGAATCAAATAGAAAGACAAAGCCAACACAAAAAGAAAGAGTTCATAAGAATGTTGAATTTTATATATGTTAACTCAAAAAAGTCTACACATTTCATTGAAAGTCGGAAATTGATTTCTGAGACTAAATTGTAAACTAGATAAACTCATCTTTAACTGAAAAAGTTTGAAAAATGTATTGTAATCACAAATAATATGTTCTAAGGCATTACGTCTACTAAAAATTGCATTTCTATGTACGTTGATTCAAGAAAATATGAAGGAAGTCAAATTTCACAATAGAAGAAGGATGAAAGACCAAGCAGAACTAATCCAAATCCTAACAAAATTCATCTATCTTGAATCAGATAGAAAGACAAAAGCCAACACAAAAAGAAAGAGTTCATATGAATGTTGAATTTTATATACGTTAACTCAAAAAAGTCTACACATTTCGTTATAAGTCGGAAATTGATTTCTGAGACTAAATTGTAAACTAGATAAACTCATCTTTAACAGAAAAAGTTTGAAAAATGTATTTTAATTACAATTAATATGTTCTAAGGAAATACGTCTAGTAAAAATTGCATTTCTATGTACGTTGATTCATGAAAATATGAAGGAAGTCAAATTTCACAATAGAAGAAGGATGAAAGACCATGCAGAACTAATCCAAATCCTAACAAATTTCATCTATCTTGAATCAAATAGAAAGACAAAGCCAACACCAAAAGAAAGAGTTCATAAGAATGTTGAATTTTATATATGTTAACTCAAAAAAGTCTACACATTTCATTGAAAGTCGGAAATTGATTTCTGAGACTAAATTGTAAACTATATAAACTCATCTTTAACAGAAAAAGTTTGAAAAATGTATTGTAATTACAATTAATATGTTCTAAGGAAATACGTCTAGTAAAAATTGCATTTCTATGTACGTTGATTCATGAAAATATGAAGGAAGTCAAATTTCACAATAGAAGAAGGATGAAAGACCATGCAGAACTAATCCAAATCCTAACAAATTTCATCTATCTTGAATCAAATAGAAAGACAAAGCCAACACAAAAAGAAAGAGTTCATAAGAATGTTGAATTTTATATACGTTAACTCAAAAAAGTCTACACATTTCGTTATAAGTCGGAAATTGATTTATGAGACTAAATTGTAAACTAGATAAACTCATCTTTAACAGAAAAACTTTGAAAAATGTATTGTAATTACAATTAATATGTTCTAAGGCAATGCGTCTAGTAAAAATTGCATTTCTATGTACGTTGATTCAAGAAAATATGAAGGAAGTCAAATTTCACAATAGAAGAAGGATGAAAGACCATGCAGAACTAATCCAAATCCTAACAAATTTCATCTATCTTGAATCAAATAGAAAGACAAAGCCAACACAAAAAGAAAGAGTTCATAAGAATGTTGAATTTTATATACGTTAACTCAAAAAAGTCTACACATTTCATTGAAAGTCGGAAATTGATTTCTGAGACTAAATTGTAAACTATATAAACTCATCTTTAACAGAAAAAGTTTGAAAAATGTATTGTAATTACAATTAATATGTTCTAGTAAAAATTGCATTTCTATGTACGTTGATTCAAGAAAATATGAAGGAAGTCAAATTTCACAATAGAAAAGGATGAAAGACCATTTAAAACTAATCCAAATCCTAACAAATTTCATCTATCTTGAATCAAATAGAAAGACAAAGCCAACACAAAAAGAAAGAGTTCATAAAATTGTTGAATTTAATATACGTTAACTCAAAAAAGTCTACACACTTCGTTATAAGTCGGAAATTGATTTCTGAGACTAAATTGTAAACAACATAAACTCATCTTTAACTGAAAAAGTTTGAAAAATGTATTGTAATCACAAATAATATGTTCTAAGGCATTACGTCTACTAAAAATTGCATTTCTATGTACGTTGATTCAAGAAAATATGAAGGAAGTCAAATTTCACAATAGAAGAAGGATGAAAGACCAAGCAGAACTAATCCAAATCCTAACAAAATTCATCTATCTTGAATCAGATAGAAAGACAAAGCCAACACAAAAAGAAAGAGTTCATAAGAATGTTGAATTTAATATACGTTAACTCAAAAAAGTCTATACACTTCGTTATAAGTCGGAATTTCTGAGACTAAATTGTAAACTATATAAACTCATCTTTAACTGAAAAAGTTTGAAAAATGTATTGTAATCACAAATAATATGTTCTAAGGCATTACGTCTACTAAAAATTGCATTTCTATGTACGTTGATTCAAGAAAATATGAAGGAAGTCAAATTTCACAATAGAAGAAGGATGAAACACCATGTTGAACTAATCCAAATTTTAGCAAATTTCATCTATCTTGAATCAAATAGAAAGACAAAGCCAACACAAAAAGAAAGAGTTCATAAAAATGTTGAATTTTATATATGTTAACTCAAAAAAGTCTACACATTTCGTTATAAGTCGGAAATTGATTTCTGAGACTAAATTGTAAACTAGATAAACTCATCTTTAACAGAAAAAGTTTGAAATATGTATTGTAATTACAATTAATATGTTCTAAGGCAATACGTCTAGTAAAAATTGCATTTCTATGTACGTTGATTCATGAAAATATGAAGGAAGTCAAATTTCACAATAGAAGAAGGATGAAAGACCAAGCAGAACTAATCCAAATCATAACAAATTTCATCTATCTTGAATCAGATAGAAAGACAAAAGCCAACACAAAAAGAAAGAGTTCATATGAATGTTGAATTTTATATACGTTAACTCTAAAAAGTCTACACAATTCATTATAAGTCGGAAATTGATTTTTGAGACTAAATTGTAAACTAGATAAACTCATCTTTAACAGAAAAAGTTTGAAAAATGTATTGTAATTGCAATTAATATGTTCTAAGGAAATACGTCTAGTAAAAATTGCATTTCTATGTACGTTGATTCAAGAAAATATGAAGGAAGTCAAATTTCACAATAGAAAAGGATGAAAGACCATGCAAAACTAATCCAAATCCTAACAAATTTCATTTATCTTGAATCAAATAGAAAGACAAAGCCAACACAAAAAGAAAGAGTTCATAAAAATGTTGAATTTAATATACGTTAACTCAAAAAAGTCTACACACTTCGTTATAAGTCGGAATTTCTGAGACTAAATTGTAAACTATATAAACTCATCTTTAACTGAAAAAGTTTGAAAAATGTATTGTAATCACAAATAATATGCTCTAAGGCATTACGTCTGCTAAAAATTGCATTTCTATGTACGTTGATTCAAGAAAATATGAAGGAAGTCAAATTTCACAATAGAAGAAGGATGAAAGACCATGTAGAACTAATCCAAATCCTAACAAATTTCATCTATCTTGAATCAAATAGAAAGACAAAGCCAACACAAAAAGAAAGAGTTCATAAAAATGTTGAATTTTATATATATTAACTCAAAAAAGTCTACACATTTCGTTATAAGTCGGAAATTGATTTCTGAGACTAAATTGTAAACTAGATAAACTCATCTTTAAGAGAAAAAGTTTGAAAAATGTATTGTAATTAAAATAAATATGTTCTAAGACAATACGTCTAGTAAAAATTGCATTTCTATGTACGTTGATTCATGAAAATATGAAGGAAGTCAAATTTCACAATAGAAGAAGGATGAAAGACCATGCAGAACTAATCCAAATCCTAATAAATTTCATCTATCTTGAATCAAATAGAAAGACAAAGCCAACACAAAAAGAAAGAGTTCATAAGAATGTTGAATTTTATTTACGTTAACTCAAAAAAGTCTACACATTTCGTTAAAAGTCGGAAATTGATTTCTGAGACTAAATTGTAAACTAGATAAACTCATCTTTAACAGAAAAAGTTTGAAAAATGTATTGTAATTACAATTAATATGTTCTAAGGCAATAGGTCTAGTAAAAATTGCATTTCTATGTACGTTGATTCAAGAAAATATGAAGGAAGTCAAATTTCACAATAGAAGAAAAATGAAAGACCATGCAGAACTAATCCAAATCCTAACAATTTCATGTATCTTGAATCAAATAGAAAGACAAAGCCAACATAAAAAGAAAGAGTTCATAAAAATGTTGAATTTTATATACGTTAACTCAAAAAAGTGTACACATTTCTTTATAGGTTGGAAATTAATTTTTGAGACTAAATTGTAAACTAGATAAACTCATCTTTAACAGAAAAAGTTTGAAAAATGTATTGTAATTACAATTAATATGTTCTAAGACAATACGTCTAGTAAAAATTGCATTTCTATGTACGTTCATTCAAGAATATATGAAGGAAGTCAAATTTCACAATAGAAGATATTTGAAAGACCATGCAGAACTAATCCAAATCCTAACAAATTTCATCTATCTTGAATCAAATAGAAAGACAAAGCTAGCACAAAAAGAAAGAGAACATAAAAATGTTGAATTTAATATACGTTAACTCAAAAAAGTCTACACACTTCGTTATAAGTCAGAAATTGATTTCTGAGACTATATTGTAAACTAGATAAACTCATCCTTAACAAAAAAAGTTTGAAAAATGTATTTTAATTACAATTAATATGTTCTAAGGCAATACGTCTAGTAAAAATTGCATTTCTATGTACGTTGATTCAAGAAAATATGAAGGAAGTCAAATTTCACAATAGAAGAAAGATGAAAGACCATGCAGAACTAATCCAAATCCTAGCAAATTTCATCTATCTTGAATCAAATAGAAAGACGAAGCTAACACAAAAAGAAAGAGTTCATAAATATGTTGATTCTTATATACGTTAACTCCAAAAAGTCTACACTCTTCGTTATAAGTCGGAAATTGATTTTTGAGACTAAATTGTAAAGTAGATAAACTCAAATTTAACAGAAAAAGTTTGAAAAATGTATTGTAATTACAATTAATATGTTCTAAGGCAATACGTCTAGTAAAAATTGCATTTCTATGTACGTTGATTCAAGAAAATATGAAGGAAGTCAAATTTCACAATAGAAGAAAGATGAAAGACCATGCAGAACTAATCCAAATCCTAACAAATTTCATCTATCTTGAATCAAATAGAAAGACAAAGCCAATATAAAAAGAAAGAGTTCATTAAAATGCTGAATTTTATATACATTAACTCATAAAAGTCTACACATTTCGTTATAAGTCGGAAATTGATTTCTGAGACTAAATTGTAAACTATATAAACTCATCTTTAACAGAAAAAGTTCGAAAAATGTATTGTAATTACAATTAATGTGTTCTAAGGCAATACGTCTAGTAAAAATTGCATTTCTATGTACGTTGATTCAAGAAAATATGAAGGAAGTCAAATTTCACAATAGAAGAAAGATGAAAGACCATGCAGAACTAATCCAAATCCTAACGAATTTAATCTATCTTGAATCAAATAGAAAGACAAAGCAAATATAAAAAGAAAGAGTTCATTAAAATGCTGAATTTTATATACGTTAACTCAAAAAAGTCTACACATTTCGTTATAAGTCGGAAATTGATTTCTGAGACTAAATTGTAAACTAGATAAACTCATCTTTAACAGAAAAAGTTCGAAAAATGTATTGTAATTACAATTAATGTGTTCTAAGGCAATACGTCTAGTAAAAATTGCATTTCTATGTACGTTGATTCAAGAAAATATGAAGGAAGTCAAATTTAACAATAGAAGAAGGATGAAAGACCATGAAGAACTAATCCAAATCCTAACAAATTTCTTCAATCTTGAATCAAATAGAAAGACAAAGTTACACAAAAAGAAAGAGTTCATAAAAATGTTGAATTTTATATACGTTAACTCGAAAAAGTCTACACATTTCTTTATAAGTCGGAAATTAATTTCTGAGACTAAATTGTAAACTAGATAAACTCATCTTTAACAGAAAAAGTTTGAAAAATGTATTGTAATTACAATTAATATGTTCTAAGGCAATACGTCTAGTAAAAATTGCATTTCTATGTACGTTGATTCAAGAAAATATGAAGGAAGTCAAATTTCACAATAGAAGAAAGATGAAAGACCATGCAGAACTTATACAAATCCTAACAAATTCCATCTATCTTGAATCAAATAGAAAGACAAAGCCAATATAAAAAGAAAGAGTTCATTAAAATGCTGAATTTTATATACGTTAACTCAAAAAAGACTACACATTTCGTTATAAGTCGGAAATTGATTTCTGAGACTAAATTGTAAACTAGATAAACTCATCTTTAACAGAAAAAGTTCGAAAAATGTATTGTAATTACAATTAATGTGTTCTAAGGCAATACGTCTAGTAAAAATTGCATTTCTATGTACGTTGATTCAAGAAAATATGAAGGAAGTCAAATTTAACAATAGAAGAAGGATGAAAGACCATGCAGAACTAATCCAAATCCTAACAAATTTCTTCTATCTTGAATCAAATAGAAAGACAAAGTTACACAAAAAGAAAGAGTTCATAAAAATGTTGAATTTTATATACGTTAACTCGAAAAAGTCTACACATTTCGTTATAAGTCGGAAATTGATTTCTGAGACTAAATTGTAAACTAGATAAACTCATCTTTAACAGAAAAAGTTTGAAAAATGTATTGTAATTACAATTAATATGTTCTAAGGAAATACGTCTAGTAAAAATTGCATTTCTATGTACGTTGATTCATGAAAATATGAAGGAAGTCAAATTTCACAATAGAAGAAGGATGAAAGACCATGCAGAACTAATCCAAATCCTAACAAATTTCATCTATCTTGAATCAAATAGAAAGACAAAGCCAACACAAAAAGAAAGAGTTCATAAGAATGTTGAATTTTATATATGTTAACTCAAAAAAGTCTACACATTTCATTGAAAGTCGGAAATTGATTTCTGAGACTAAATTGTAAACTAGATAAACTCATCTTTAACTGAAAAAGTTTGAAAAATGTATTGTAATCACAAATAATATGTTCTAAGGCATTACGTCTACTAAAAATTGCATTTCTATGTACGTTGATTCAAGAAAATATGAAGGAAGTCAAATTTCACAATAGAAGAAGGATGAAAGACCAAGCAGAACTAATCCAAATCCTAACAAAATTCATCTATCTTGAATCAGATAGAAAGACAAAAGCCAACACAAAAAGAAAGAGTTCATATGAATGTTGAATTTTATATACGTTAACTCAAAAAAGTCTACACATTTCGTTATAAGTCGGAAATTGATTTCTGAGACTAAATTGTAAACTAGATAAACTCATCTTTAACAGAAAAAGTTTGAAAAATGTATTTTAATTACAATTAATATGTTCTAAGGAAATACGTCTAGTAAAAATTGCATTTCTATGTACGTTGATTCATGAAAATATGAAGGAAGTCAAATTTCACAATAGAAGAAGGATGAAAGACCATGCAGAACTAATCCAAATCCTAACAAATTTCATCTATCTTGAATCAAATAGAAAGACAAAGCCAACACCAAAAGAAAGAGTTCATAAGAATGTTGAATTTTATATATGTTAACTCAAAAAAGTCTACACATTTCATTGAAAGTCGGAAATTGATTTCTGAGACTAAATTGTAAACTATATAAACTCATCTTTAACAGAAAAAGTTTGAAAAATGTATTGTAATTACAATTAATATGTTCTAAGGAAATACGTCTAGTAAAAATTGCATTTCTATGTACGTTGATTCATGAAAATATGAAGGAAGTCAAATTTCACAATAGAAGAAGGATGAAAGACCATGCAGAACTAATCCAAATCCTAACAAATTTCATCTATCTTGAATCAAATAGAAAGACAAAGCCAACACAAAAAGAAAGAGTTCATAAGAATGTTGAATTTTATATACGTTAACTCAAAAAAGTCTACACATTTCATTAAAAGTCGGAAATTGATTTCTGAGACTAAATTGTAAACTAGATAAACTCATCTTTAACAGAAAAAGTTTGAAAAATGTATAGTAATTACAATTAATATGTTCTAAGGCAATAGGTCTAGTAAAAATTGCATTTCTATGTACGTTGATTCAAGAAAATATGAAGGAAGTCAAATTTCACAATAGAAAAGGATGAAAGACCATGCAAAACTAATCCAAATCCTAACAAATTTCATCTATCTTGAATCAAATAGAAAGACAAAGCCAACACAAAAACAAAGAGTTCATAAAAATGTTGAATTTTATATATGTTAACTCAAAAAAGTCTACACATTTCGTTATAATTCGGAAATTGATTTCTGAGACTAAATTGTAAACTAGATAAACTCATCTTTAAGAGAAAAAGTTTGAAAAATGTATTGTAATTACAATAAATATGTTCTAAGACAATACGTCTAGTAAAAATTGCATTTCTATGTACGTTGATTCATGAAAATATGAAGGAAGTCAAATTTCACAATAGAAGAAGGATGAAAGACCATGCAGAACTAATCCAAATCCTAACAAATTTCATCTATCTTGAATCAAATAGAAAGACAAAGCCAACACAAAAAGAAAGAGTTCATAAGAATGTTGAATTTTATCTACGTTAACTCAAAAAAGTCTACACATTTCATTAAAAGTCGGAAATTGATTTCTGAGACTAAATTGTAAACTAGATAAACTCATCTTTAACAGAAAAAGTTTGAAAAATGTATAGTAATTACAATTAATATGTTCTAAGGCAATAGGTCTAGTAAAAATTGCATTTCTATGTACGTTGATTCAAGAAAATATGAAGGAAGTCAAATTTCACAATAGAAAAGGATGAAAGACCATGCAAAACTAATCCAAATCCTAACAAATTTCATCTATCTTGAATCAAATAGAAAGACAAAGCCAACACAAAAACAAAGAGTTCATAAAAATGTTGAATTTAATATACGTTAACTCAAAAAAGTCTACACACTTCGTTATAAGTCGGAAATTGATTTCTGAGACTAAATTGTAAACTAGATAAACTCATCTTTAACTGAAAAAGTTTGAAAAATGTATTGTAATCACAAATAATATGTTCTAAGGCATTATGTCTACTAAAAATTGCATTTCTATGTACGTTGATTCAAGAAAATATGAAGGAAGTCAAATTTCACAATAGAAGAAGGATGAAAGACCAAGCAGAACTAATCCAAATCCTAACAAATTTCATCTATCTTGAATCAGATAGAAAGACAAAACCAACACAAAAAGAAAGAGTTCATAAGAATGTTGAATTTTATATACGTTAACTCAAAAAAGTCTACACATTTCGTTATAAGTCGGAAATTGATTTCTGAGACTAAATTGTAAACTAGATAAACTCATCTTTAACAGAAAAAGTTTGAAAAATGTATTGTAATTACAATTAATATGTTCTAAGGCAATACGTCTAGTAAAAATTGCATTTCTATGTACGTTGATTCAAGAAAATATGAAGGAAGTCAAATTTCGCAATAGAAGAAGGATGAAAGACCATGCAGAACTAATCCAAATCCTAACAAATTTGATCTATCTTGAATCAAATAGAAAGACAAAGCCAACACAAAAAGAAAGAGTTCATAAAAACGTTGAATTTTATATATGTTAACTCAAAAAAGTCTACACATTTCGTTATAAGTCGGAAATTGATTTCTAAGACTAAACTGTAAACTAGATAAACTCATTTTTAGCAGCAAAAGTTTGAAAAATGTATTTTAATTACAATTAATATGTTCTAAGGAAATACGTCTAGTAAAAATTGCATTTCTATGTACGTTGATTCATGAAAATATGAAGGAAGTCAAATTTCACAATAGAAGAAGGATGAAAGACCATGCAGAACTAATCCAAATCCTAACAAATTTCATCTATCTTGAATCAAATAGAAAGACAAAGCCAACACAAAAAGAAAAAGTTCATAAGAATGTTGAATTTTATATACGTTAACTCAAAAAAGTCTACACATTTCGTTAAAAGTCGGAAATTGATTTCTGAGACTAAATTGTAAACTAGATAAACTCATCTTTAACAGAAAAAGTTTGAAAAATGTATTGTAATTACAATTAATATGTTCTAGTAAAAATTGCATTTCTATGTACGTTGATTCAAGAAAATATGAAGGAAGTCAAATTTCACAATAGAAAAGGATGAAAGACCATTTAAAACTAATCGAAATCCTAACAAATTTCATCTATCTTGAATCAAATAGAAAGACAAAGCCAACACAAAAAGAAAGAGTTCATAAAATTGTTGAATTTAATATACGTTAACTCAAAAAAGTCTACACACTTCGTTATACGTCGGAAATTGATTTCTGAGACTAAATTGTAAACTAGATAAACTCATCTTTAACAGAAAAAGTTTGAAATATGTATTGTAATGACAATTAATATGTTCTAAGGCAATACGTCTAGTAAAAATTGCATTTCTATGTACGTTGATTCATGAAAATATGAAGGAAGTCAAATTTCACAATAGAAGAAGGATGAAAGACCAAGCAGAACTAATCCAAATCCTAACAAATTTCATCTATCTTGAATCAGATAGAAAGACAAAAGCCAACACAAAAAGAAAGAGTTCATATGAATGTTGAATTTTATATACGTTAACTCTAAAAAGTCTACGCAATTCATTATAAGTCGGAAATTGATTTGTGAGACTAAATTGTAAACTAGATAAACTCATCTTTAACAGAAAAAGTTTGAAAAATGTATTGTAATTGCAATTAATATGTTCTAAGGCAATACGTCTAGTAAAAATTGCATTTCTATGTACGTTGATTCAAGAAAATATGAAGGAAGTCAAATTTCACAATAGAAAAGGATGAAAGACCATGCAAAACTAATCCAAATCCTAACAAATTTCATTTATCTTGAATCAAATAGAAAGACAAAGCCAACACAAAAAGAAAGAGTTCATAAAAATGTTGAATTTAATATACGTTAACTCAAAAAAGTCTACACACTTCGTTATAAGTCGGAATTTCTGAGACTAAATTGTAAACTATATAAACTCATCTTTAACTGAAAAAGTTTGAAAAATGTATTGTAATCACAAATAATAATTTCTAAGGCATTACGTCTACTAAAAATTGCATTTCTATGTACGTTGATTCAAGAAAATATGAAGGAAGTCAAATTTCACAATAGAAGAAAGATGAAAGACCATTTAAAACTAATCCAAATCCTAACAAATTTCATCTATCTTGAATCAAATAGAAAGACAAAGCCAACACAAAAAGAAAGAGTTCATAAAATTGTTGAATTTAATATACGTTAACTCAAAAAAGTCTACACACTTCATTATAAGTCGGAAATTGATTTCTGAGAATAATTGTAAACTAGATAAACTCATCTTTAACTGAAAAAGTTTGAAAAATGTATTGTAATCACAAATAATATTTTCTAAGGCATTACGTCTACTAAAAATTGCATTTCTATGTACGTTGATTCAAGAAAATATGAAGGAAGTCAAATTTCACAATAGAAGAAGGATGAAAGACCATGTAGAACTAATCCAAATCCTAACAAATTTCATCTATCTTGAATCAAATAGAAAGACAAAGCCAACACAAAAAGAAAGAGTTCATAAAAATGTTGAATTTTATATATGTTAACTCAAAACAGTCTACACATTTCGTTGAAAGTCGGAAATTGATTTCTGAGACTAAATTGTAAACTATATAAACTCATCTTTAACAGAAAAAGTTTGAAAAATGTATTGTAATTACAATTAATATGTTCTAGTAAAAATTGCATTTCTATGTACGTTGATTCAAGAAAATATGAAGGAAGTCAAATTTCACAATAGAAAAGGATGAAAGACCATTTAAAACTAATCCAAATCCTAACAAATTTCATCTATCTTGAATCAAATAGAAAGATAAAGCCAACACAAAAAGAAAGAGTTCATAAAAATGTTGAATTTAATATACGTTAACTCAAAAAAGTCTACACACTTCGTTATAAGTCGGAAATTGATTTCTGAGACTAAATTGTAAACTATATAAACTCATCTTTAACAGAAAAAGTTTGAAAAATGTATTGTAATTACAATTAATATGTTCCAAGGCAATACGTGTAGTAAAAATTGCATTTCTATGTACGTTGATTGAAGAAAATATGAAGGAAGTCAAATTTCACAATAGAAGAAGGATGAAAGACCATGCAGAACTAATCCAAATCCTAACAAATTTCATTTATCTCGAATCAAATTGAAAGAAAAAGCCAACATAAAAAGAAAGAGTTCATAAAAATGTTGAATGTTATATACGTTAAATCAAAAAAGTCTACACATTTCGTTATAAGTCGGAAATTGATTTCTGAGACTAAATTGTAAACTAGATAAACTCATCTTTAACAGAAAAAGTTTGAAAAATGTATTGTAATTACAATTAATATGTTCCAAGGCAATACGTCTAGTAAAAATTGCATTTCTATGTACGTTGATTGAAGAAAATATGAAGGAAGTCAAATTTCACAATAGAAGAAGTATGAAAGACCATGCAGAACTAATCCAAATCCTAACAAATTTCATTTATCTCGAATCAAATTGAAAGAAAAAGCCAACATAAAAAGAAAGAGTTCATAAAAATGTTGAACGTTATATACGTTAAATCAAAAAAGTCTACACATTTCGTTATAAGTCGGAAATTGATTTCTGAGACTAAATTGTAAACTAGATAAACTCATCTTTAACAGAAAAAGTTTGAGAAATGTATTGTAATTACAATTAATATGTTCTAAGGCAATACGTCTAGTAAAAATTGCATTTCTATGTACGTTGATTCAAGAAAATATGAAGGAAGTCAAATTTCACAATAGAAGAAGGATGAAAGACCATTTAGAACTAACCCAAATCCTAACAAATTTCATCTATCTTGAATCAAATAGAAAGACAAAGCCAACACAAAAAGAAAGAGTTCATACAAATGTTGAATTATATACGTTAACTCAAAAAAGTCTACACACTTCGTTATAAGTCGGAAATTGATTTCTGAGACTAAATTGTAAACTAGATAAACTCATCTTTAACAGAAAAAGTTTGAGAAATGTATTGTAATTACAATTAATATGTTCTAAGGCAATACGTCTAGTAAAAATTGCATTTCTATGTACGTTGATTCAAGAAAATATGAAGCAAGTCAAATTTCACAATAGAAGAAGGATGAAAGACCATGCAGAACGAATCCAAATCCTAACAATTTCATCTATCTTGAATCAAATAGAAAGACAAAGCCAACACAAAAAGAAATAGTTCATAAAAATGTTGAATTTTATAAGCGTTAACTCAAAAAAGTCTACACATTTCGTTATAGGTCGGAAATTGATTTCTGAGACTAAATTGTAAACAAGATAAACTCATCTTTAACAGAAAAAGTTTGAGAAATGTATTGTAATTACAATTAATATGTTCTAAGGCAATACGTCTAGTAAAAATTGCATTTCTATGTACGTTGATTCAAGAAAATATGAAGCAAGTCAAATTTCACAATAGAAGAAGGATGAAAGACCATGAAGAACTAATCCAAATACTAACAAATTTCATCTATCTTGAATCAAATAGAAATACAAAGCCAACACAAAAAGAAAGAGTTCATAAAAATGTTGAATTTTATATACATTAACTCAAAAAAGTCTACACGTTTCGTTATAAGTCGGAAATTGATTTCTGAGACTAAATTGTAAACTAGATAAACTCATCTTTAACAGAAAAAGTTTGAAATATGTATTGTAATTACAATTAATATGTTCTAAGGCAATACGTCTAGTAAAAATTGCATTTCTATGTACGTTGATTCAAGAAAATATGAAGGAAGTCAAATTTCACAATAGAAGAAGGATGAAAGACCATGCAGAACTAATCCAAATACTAACAAATTTCATCTATCTTGAATCAAGTAGAAAGACAAAGCCAACACAAAAAGAAAGAGTTCATAAAAATGTTGAATTTTATATACGTTAACTCAAAAAAGTCTACACATTTCCTTATAAGTCGGAAATTGATTTCTGAGACTAAATTGTAAACTAGGTAAACTCATCTTTAAAAAAGTTTGAAATATGTATTGTAATTACAATTAATATTTTCTAAGGCAATACGTTTAGTAAAAATGGCATTTCTATGTACGTTGATTCAAGAAAATATGAAGGAAGTCAAATTTCACAATAGAAGAAGGATGAAAGACCATGCAGAACTAATCCAAATCCTAACAAATTTCATCTATCTTGAATCAAATAGAAAGACAAAGCCAACACAAAAAGAAAGAGTTCATAAAAATGTTGAATTTTATATACGTTAACTCGAAAAACTCTACACATTTCGTTATAAGTCGGAAATTGATTTCTGAGACTAAATTGTAAACTAGATAAACTCATCTTTAACAGAAAAAGTTTGAAATATGTATTGTAATTACAATTAATATGTTCTAAGGCAATACGTCTAGTAAAAATTGCATTTCTATGTACGTTGATTCAAGCAAATATGAAGGAAGTCAAATTTCACAATAGAAGAAAGATGAAAGACCATGCAGAACTAATCTAAATCCTAACGAATTTCATCTATCTTGAATCAAATAGAAAGACAAAGCCAATATAAAAAGAAAGATTCATTAAAATGCTGAATTTTATATACGTTAACTCAAAAAAGTCTACACATTTCGTTATAAGTCGGAAATTGATTTCTGAGACTAAATTGTAAACTAGATAAACTCATCTTTAACAGAAAAAGTTTGAAAAATGTATTGTAATTACAATTAATATGTTCTAAGGCAATACGTCTAGTAAAAATTGCATTTCTATGTACGTTGATTCATGAAAATATGAAGGAAGTCAAATTTCACAATAGAAGAAGGATGAAAGACCATGCAGAACTAATCCAAATCCTAACAAATTTCATCTATCTTGAATCAAATAGAAAGACAAAGCAAACACAAAAAGAAAGAGTTCAAAAGAATGTTGAATTTTATATACGTTAACTCAAAAAAGTCTACACATTTCGTTATAAGTCGGAAATTGATTTCTGAGACTAAATTGTAAACTAGATAAACTCATCTTTAACAGAAAAAGTTTGAAAAATGTATTGTAATTGCAATTAATATGTTCTAAGGCAATACGTCTAGTAAAAATTGCATTTCTATGTACGTTGATTCAAGAAAATATGAAGGAAGATCAAATTTCACAATAGAAAAGGATGAAAGACCATGCAAAACTAATCCAAATCCTAACAAATTTCATTTATCTTGAATCAAATAGAAAGACAAAGCCAACACAAAAAGAAAGAGTTCATAAAAATGTTGAATTTAATATACGTTAACTCAAAAAAGTCTACACACTTCGTTATAAGTCGGAATTTCTGAGACTAAATAGTAAACTAGACACAAAAAGAAAGAGTTCATAAAAATGTTGAATTTAATATACGTTAACTCAAAAAAGTCTACACACTTCGTTATAAGTCGGAAATTGATTTCTGAGACTAAATTGTAAACTAGATAAACTCATCTTTAACTGAAAAAGTTTGAAAAATGTATTGTAATCACAAATAATATGTTCTAAGGCATTACGTCTACTAAAAATTGCATTTCTATGTACGTTGTTTCAAGAAAATATGAAGGAAGTCAAATTTCACAATAGAAGAAAGATGAAAAATCATGCAGAACTAATCCAAATCCTAAAAAATTTCATCTATCTTGAATCAAATAGAAAGACAAAGCCAACATAAAAAGAAAGAGTTCATAAAAATGTTGAATTTTATATACATTAACTCAAAAAAGTCTACACATTTCGTTATAAGTCGGAAATTGATTTCTGAGACTAAATTGTAAACTAGATAAACTCATCTTTAAAAGAAAAAGTTTGAAAAATGTATTGTAATTACAATTAATATGTTCTAAGGCAATACTTCCAGTAAAAATTGCATTTCTATGTGCGTTGATTCAAGAAAATATGAAGGAAGTCAAATTTCACAATAGAAGAAGGTTGAAAGACCAAGCAGAACTAATCCAAATCCTAACAAATTTCATCTATCTTGAATTAGATTGAAAGACAAAGCCAATACAAAAATAAAGAGTTCATAAATATGTTGAACTTTATATACGTTAACTCAAAATAGTCTACACACTTCGTTATAAGTCGGAAGTTGATTTCTGAGACTAAATTGTATACTAGATAAATTCATCTTTAACCGAAAAAGTTTGAAAAATATACCGTAATTACAATTAATATGTTCCAAGGTAATACCTCTAATAAAAATTTCATTTCTATGTACGTTGATTTAAGAAAATATCAAGGAAGTCAAATTTCACAATAGAAGAAGGATGAAAGACCATGCAGAACTAATCCAAATCCTAACAAATTTCATCTATCTTGAATCAAATAGAAAGACAAAGCCAACACAAAAAGAAAGAGTTCATAAAAATGTTGAATTTTATATACGTTAACTCAAAAAAGTCTACACATTTCGTTATAAGTCGGAAATTGAATTCTGAGGCTAAATTGTAAACTAGATAAACTCATCTTTAACATAAAAAGTTTGAAAAATGTATTGTAATTACAATTAATATGTTCTAAGGAAATACGTCTAGTAAAAATTGCGTTTCTATGTACGTTGATTCAAGAAAATATGAAGGAAGTCAAATTTCACAATAGAAGAAGGATGAAAGACCATGCAGAACTAATCCAAATCCTAACAAATTTCATCTATATTGAATCAAATAGAAAGACAAAGCCAACACAAAAAGAAAGAGTTCATAAGAATGTTGAATTTTATATACGTTAACTCAAAAAAGTCTACACATTTCGTTAAAAGTCAGAAATTGATTTCTCAGACTAAATTGTAAACTAGATAAACTCATCTTTAACAGAAAAAGTTTGAAAAATGTATTGTAATTACAATTAATATGTTCTAAGGCAATACGTCTAGTAAAAATTGCATTTCTATGTACGTTGATTCAAGAAAATATGAAGGAAGTCAAATTTCACAATAGAAAAGTTTGAAAAATGTATTGTAATTACAATTAATATGTTCTAAGGCAATACTTATAGTAAAAATTGCATTTCTATGTGCGTTGATTCAAGAAAATATGAAGGAAGTCAAATTTCACAATAGAAGAAGGTTGAAAGACCAAGCAGAACTAATCCAAATCCTAACAAATTTCATCTATCTTGAATCAGATAGAAAGACAAAGCCAATACAAAAATAAAGAGTTCATAAATATGTTGAACTTTATATACGTTAACTCAAAATAGTCTACACACTTCGTTATAAGTCGGAAGTTGATTTCTGAGACTAAATTGTATACTAGATAAATTCATCTTTAACAGAAAAAGTTTGAAAAATATACCGTAATTACAATTAATATGTTCCAAGGTAATACCTCTAATAAAAATTTCATTTCTATGTACGTTGATTTAAGAAAATATCAAGGAAGTCAAATTTCACAATAGAAGAAGGATGAAAGACCATGCAGAACTAATCCAAATCCTAACAAATTTCATCTATCTTGAATCAAATAGAAAGACAAAGCCAACACAATAAGAAAGAGTTCATAAGAATGTTGAATTTTATATACGTTAACTCAAAAAAGTCTACACATTTCGTTATAAGTCGGAAATTGATTTCTGAGACTAAATTGTAAACTAGATAAACTCATCTTTAACAGAAAAAGTTTGAAAAATGTATTGTAATTACAATTAATATGTTCTAAGGCAATACGTCTAGTAAAAATTGCATTTCTATGTACGTTGATTCAAGAAAATATGAAGGAAGTCAAATTTCACAATAGAAGAAGGATGAAAGACCATGCAGAACTAACCCAAATCCTAACAAATTTCATCTATCTTGAATCAAATAGAAAGACAAAGCCAACACAAAAAGAAAGAGTTCATAAAAATGTTGAATTTTATATACGTTAACTCAAAAAAGTCTACACACTTCGTTATAAGTCGGAAATTGATTTCTGAGACTAAATTGTAAACTAGATAAACTCATCTTTAACTGAAAAAGTTTGAAAAATGTATTGTAATCACAAATAATATGTTCTAAGGCATTACGTCTACTAAAAATTGCATTTCTATGTACGTTGATTCAAGAAAATATGAATGAAGTCAAATTTCACAATAGAAAAGGATGAAAGACCATGCAAAACTAATCCAAATCCTAACAAATTTCATCTATCTTGGATCAAATAGAAAGACAAAGCCAACACAAAAACAAAGAGTTCATAAAAATGTTGAATTTAATATACATTAACTCAAAAAAGTCTACACACTTCGTTATAAGTCGGAAATTGATTTCTGAGACTAAATTGTAAACTAGATAAACTCATCTTTAACTGAAAAAGTTTGAAAAATGTATTGTAATCACAAATAATATGTTCTAAGGCATTACGTCTACTAAAAATTGCATTTCTATGTACGTTGATTCAAGAAAATATAAAGGAAGTCAAATTTCACAATAGAAGAAGGATGAAAGACCAAGCAGAACTAATCCAAATCCTAACAAATTTCATCTATCTTGAATCAGATAGAAAGACAAAGCCAACACAAAAAGAAAGAGTTCATAAAAATGTTGAATTTTATATACGTTAACTCAAAAAAGGCTACACACTTCGTTATAAGTCGGAAATTGGTTTCTGAGACTAAATTGTATACTAGATAAACTCATCTTTAATAGAAAAAGTTTGAAAAATATATTGTAATTACAATTAATATGTTCTAAGGCAATACCTCTAATAAAAATTTCATTTCTATGTACGTTGATTCAAGAAAATTTCAAGGAAGTCATATTTCACAATAGAGGAAGGATGAAAGACCATACAAAACTAATCCAAATCCTAACAAATTTCATCTATCTTGAATCAATTAGAAAGACAAAGCCAACACAAAAAGAAAGAGTTCATAAGAATGTTGAATTTTATATACGTTAACTCAAAAAAGTCTACACACTTCGTTATAAGTCGGAAATTGATTTCTGAGACTAAATTGTAAACTAGATAAACTCATCTTTAACAGAAAAAGTTTGAAAAATGTATTGTAATTACAATTAATATGTTCTAAGGCAATACTTCTAGTAAAAGTTGCATTTCTATATGCGTTGATTCAAGAAAATATGAAGGAAGTCAAATTTCACAATAGAAGAAGGTTGAAAGACCAAGAAGAACTAATCCAAATCCTAACAAATTTCATCTATCTTGAATCAGATAGAAAGACAAATCCAATACAAAAATAAAGAGTTCATAAGAATGTTGAATTTTATATACGCTAACTCAAAAAAGTCTACACATTTCGTTAAAAGTCGGAAATTGATTATTGAGACTAAATTGTAAACTAGATAAACTCATCTTTAACAGAAAAAGTTTGAAAAATGTATTGTAATTACAATTAATATGTTCTAAGGCAATACGTCCAGTAAAAATTGCATTTCTATGTACGTTGATTCAAGAAAATATGAATGAAGTCAAATTTCACAATAGAAAAGGATGAAAGACCATGCAAAACTAATCCAAATCCTTACAATTTTCATCTATCTTGGATCAAATAGAAAGACAAAGCCAACACAAAAAGAAAGAGTTCATAAAAATGTTGAATTTAATATACATTAACTCAAAAAAGTCTACACACTTCGTTATAAGTCGGAAATTGATTTCTGAGACTAAATTGTAAACTAGATAAACTCATCTTTAACATAAAAAGTTTGAAAAATGTATTGTAATTACAATTAATATGTTCTAAGGCAATACGTCCAGTAAAAATTGCATTTCTATGTACGTTGATTCAAGAAAATATGAATGAAGTCAAATTTCACAATAGAAAAGGATGAAAGACCATGCAAAACTAATCCAAATCCTAACAAATTTCATCTATCTTGGATCAAATAGAAAGACAAAGCCAACACAAAAAGAAAGAGTTCATAAAAATGTTGAATTTAATATACATTAACTCAAAAAATTCTACACACTTCGTTATAAGTCGGAAATTGATTTCTGAGACTAAATTGTAAACTATATAAACTCATCTTTAATAGAAAAAGTTTGAAAAATGTATTGTAATTACAATTAATATGTTCTAAGGCAATACTTCTAGTAAAAGTTGCATTTCTATATGCGTTGATTCAAGAAAATATGAAGGAAGTCAAATTTCACAATAGAAGAAGGTTGAAAGACCAAGCAGAACTAATCCAAATCCTAACAAATTTCATCTATCTTGAATCAAATAGAAAGACAAAGCCAACACAAAAAGAAAGAGTTCATAAGAATGTTGAATTTTATATACGTTAACTCAAAAAAGTCTACACACTTCGTTATAAGTCGGAAATTGATTTCTGAGACTAAATTGTAAACTAGATAAACTCATCTTTAACTGAAAAAGTTTGAAAAATGTATTGTAATCACAAATAATATGTTCTAAGGCATTACGTCTACTAAAAATTGCATTTCTATGTACATTGATTCAAGAAAATATGAAGGAAGTCAAATTTCACAATAGAAGAAGGATGAAAGACCATGCAGAACTAATCCAAATCCTAACAAATTTCATCTATCTTGAATCAAATACTTACAAAGCCAACACAAAAAGAAAGAGTTCATAAAAATGTTGAATTTTATATACGTTAACTCAAAAAAGTCTACACATTTCGTTATAAGTCCGAAATTGATTTCTGAGACTAAATTGTAAACTAGATAAACTCATCTTTAACAGAAAAAGTTTGAAAAATGTATTTTAATTACAATTAATATGTTCTAAGGCAATACGTCTAGTAAAAATTGCATTTCTATGAACGTTGATTCAAGAAAATATGAAGGAAGTCAAATTTCACAATAGAAGAAGGATGAAAGACCATGAAGAATTAATCCAAATCCTAACAAATTTCATCTATCTTGAATCAAATAGAAAGACAAAGCCAACACAAAAAGAAAGAGTTCATAAAAATGTTGATTTTATATACTTTAACTCAGAAAATTCTAGACATTTCGTTATAAGTCGGAAATTGATTTCTGAGACTAAATTGTAAACCAGATAAAATCATCTTTAATATAAAAAGTTTGAAAATGTATTGTAATTACAATTAATAGTAAAAATTGCATTTCTATGTACGTCGATTCAAGAAAATATGAAGTAAGTCAAATTTCACAATAGAAGAAGGATGAAAGACCATACAGAACTAATCGAAATCCTAACAAATTTCATCTATCTTGAATCAAATAGAAAGACAAAGCCAACACAAAAAGAAAGAGTTCATAAAAATGTTGAATTTTATATACGTTAACTCAAAAAAGTCTACACATTTCGTTATAAGTCGGAAATTGATTTCTGAGACTAAATTTTAAACTAGATAAACTCATCTTTAACAGAAAACGTTTGAAAAATGTATTGTAGTTACAATTAATATGTTCTATGGCAATACGTCTAGTAAAAATTGCATTTCTATGTACGTTGATTCAAGAAAATATGAAGGAAGTCTAATTTCACAATAGAAGATGAAAGACCATGCAGAACTAATCCAAATCCTAACAAATTTCATCTATCTTGAATCAAATAGAAAGACAAAGCCAACACAAAAAGAAAGACTTCTTAAAAATGTTGAATTTTATATACGTTAACTCAAAAAAGTCTACACATTTCGTTATTAGTCGGAAATTGATTTCTGAGACTAAATTGTAAACTAGATAAACTCATCTTTAACAGAAAAAGTTTGAAAAATGTATTGTAATTACAATTAATATGTTCTAAGGCAATACGTCTAGTAAAAATTGCATTTTTATGTACGTTGATTCAAGAAAATATGAAGGAAGTCAAATTTTACAATAGAAAAGGATGAAAGACCATGCAAAACTAATCCAAATCCTAACAAATTTCATCTATCTTGAATCAAATAGAAAGACAAAGCCAACACAAAAAGAAAGAGTTCATAAAAAAGTTGAATTTAATATACGTTAACTCAAAAAAGTCTACACACTTCGTTATAAGTCGGAATTTCTGAGACTAAATTGTAAACTAGATAAACTCATCTTTAACTGAAAAAGTTTGAAAAATGTATTGTAATCACAAATAATATGTTCTAAGGCATTACGTCTACTAAAAATTGCATTTCTATGTACGTTGATTCAAGAAAATATGAAGGAAGTTAAATTTCACAATAGAAGAAAGATGAAAGATCATGCAGAACTAATCCAAATCCTAAAAAATTTCATCTATCTTGAATCAAATAGAAAGACAAAGCCAACATAAAAAGAAAGAGTTCATAAAAATGTTGAATTTTATATACATTAACTCAAAAAAGTCTACACATTTCGTTATAAGTCGGAAATTGATTTCTGAGACTAAATTGTAAACTAGATAAACTCATCTTTAAAAGAAAAAGTTTGAAAAATGTATTGTAATTACAATTAATACGTTCTAAGGCAATACTTCCAGTAAAAATTGCATTTCTATGTGCGTTGATTCAAGAAAATATGAAGGAAGTCAAATTTCACAATAGAAGAAGGTTGAAAGACCAAGCAGAACTAATCCAAATCCTAACAAATTTCATCTATCTTGAATCAGATTGAAAGACAAAGCCAATACAAAAATAAAGAGTTCATAAATATGTTGAACTTTATATACGTTAACTCAAAATAGTCTACACACTTCGTTATAAGTCGGAAGTTGATTTCTGAGACTAAATTGTATACTAGATAAATTCATCTTTAACAGAAAAAGTTTGAAAAATATATCGTTATTACAATTAATATGTTCCAAGGTAATACCTCTAATAAAAATTTCATTTCTATGTACGTTGATTTAAGAAAATATCAAGGAAGTCAAATTTCACAATAGAAGAAGGATGAAAGACCATGCAGAACTAATCCAAATCCTAACAAATTTCATCTATCTTGAATCAAATAGAAAGACAAAGCCAACACAAAAAGAAAGAGTTCATAAAAATGTTGAATTTTATATACGTTAACTCAAAAAAGTCTACACATTTCGTTATAAGTCGGAAATTGAATTCTGAGGCTAAATTGTAAACTAGATAAACTCATCTTTAACATAAAAAGTTTGAAAAATGTATTGTAATTACAATTATTATGTTCTAAGGAAATACGTCTAGTAAAAATTGCATTTCTATGTACGTTGATTCAAGAAAATATGAAGGAAGTCAAATTTCACAATAGAAGAAGGATGAAAGACCATGCAGAACTAATCCAAATCCTAACAAATTTCATCTATCTTGAATCAAATAGAAAGACAAAGCCAACACAAAAAGAAAGAGTTCATAAAAATGTTGAATTTTATATACATTAACTCAAAAAAGTCTACACATTTCGTTATAAGTCGAAAATTGATTTCTGAGACTAAATTGTAAACTAGAGAAACTCATCTTTAACAGAAAAAGTTTGAAAAATGTATTGTAATTACAATTAATATGTTCTAAGGAAATACGTCTAGTATAAATTGTATTTCGTTGTACGTTGATTCAAGAAAATATGAAGGAAGTCAAATTTCACAATAGAAGAAGGATGAAAGACCATGCAGAACTAATCCAAATCCTAACAAATTTCATCTATCTTGAATCAAATAGAAAGACAAAGCCAACACAAAAAGAAAGAGTTCATAAAAATGTTGAATTTTATATACGTTAACTCAAAAAAGTCTACACATTTCGTTATAAGTCAGAAATTGAGTTCTGAGACTAAATTGTAAACTAGATAAACTCATCTTTAACAGAAAAAGTTTGTAAAATGTATTGTAATTACAATTAATATGTTCTAAGGCAATACGTCTAGTAATAATTGTATTTCTATGTACGTTGATTCAAGAAAATATGAAGCAAGTCAAATTTCACAATAGAAGAAGGATGAAAGACCATGCAGAACTAATCCAAATCCTAACAAATTTCATCTATCTTGAATCAAATAGAAAGACAAAGCCAACACAAAAAGAAAGAGTTCATAAAAATGTGGAATTTAATATATGTAAACTCAAAAAAGTTTACACATTTCATTATAAGTCAGAAATTGAGTTCTGAGACTAAATTGTAAACTAGATAAACTCATCTTGAACAGAAAAAGTTTGTAAAATGTATTGTAATTACAATTAATATGTTCTAAGGCAATACGTCTTGTAAAAATTGTATTTCTATGTACGTTGATTCAAGAAAATATGAAGCAAGTCAAATTTAACAATAAAAGAAGGATGAAAGACCATGCAGAACTAATCCAAATCCTAACAAATTTCATCTATCTTGAATCAAATAGAAAGACAAAGCCAACACAAAAAGAAAGAGTTCATAAAAATGTTGAATTTTATATACTTTAACTCAAAAAAGTCTACACATTTCGGTATAAGTCGGAAATTGATTTCTGAGACTAAATTGTAAACTAGATAAACTCATCATTAACAGAAAAATTTTGAAAAATGTATTGTAATTACAATTAATATGTACTAAGGCAATACGTCTAATAAAAATTGCATTTCTATGTACGTTGATTCAAGAAAATATGAAGGAAGTCGGATTTCACAATAGAAGAAGGATGAATGACCATGCTGAACTAATCCAAATCCTAACAAATTTCATCTATCTTGAATCAAATAGAAAGAAAAAGCAAACACAAAAAGAAAGAGTTCATAAAAATGTTGAATTTTATATACGTTAACTCAAAAAAGTCTACACATTTCGTTATAAGTCAGAAATTGAGTTCTGAGACTAAATTGTAAACTAGATAAACTCATCTTTAACAGAAAAATTTTGTAAAATGTATTGTAATTACAATTAATATGTTCTAAGGCAATACGTCTAGTAAAAATTGTATTTCTATGTACGTTGATTCAAGAAAATATGAAGGAAGTCAAATTTCACAATAGAAGAAGGATGAAAGACCATGCAGAACTAATCCAAATCCTAACAAATTTCATCTATCTTGAATCAAATAGAAAGACAAAGCCAACACAAAAAGAAAGAGTTCATAAAAATGTTGAATTTTATATACGTTAACTCAAAAAAGACTACACATTTCGTTATAAGTCGGAAATTGATTTCTGAGACTAAATTGTAAACTAGATAAACTCATCTTTAACAGAAAAAGTTTGAAAAATGTATTGTAATTACAATTAATATGTTCTAAGGCAATACGTCTAATAAAAATTGCATTTCTATGTACGTTGATTCAAGAAAATATGAAGGAAGTCAAATTTCACAATAGAAGAAGGATGAAAGACCATGCAGAACTAATCCAAATCCTAACAAATTTCATCTATCTTGAATCAAATAGAAAGACAAAGCCAACACAAAAAGAAAGAGTTCATAAAAATGTTGAATTTTATATACGTTAACTCAAAAAAGTCTACACATTTCGTTATAAGTCGGAAATTGATTTCTGAGACTAAATTCTAAACTAGATAAACTCATGTTTAACAGAACAACTTTGAAAATTGTATTGTAATTACAATTAATATGTTCTAAGGCAATACGTCTAGTAAAAATTGCATTTCTATGTACGTTGATTCAAGAAAATATGAAGGAAGTCAAATTTCATAATATAAGAAAGATGAATGACCATGCAGAACTAATCTAAATCCTAACAAATTTCATCTATCTTGAATGAAATAGAAAGACAAACCCAATATAAAAAGAAAGAGTTCATTAAAATGTTGAATTTTATATACGTTAACTCAAAAAAGTCTACACATTTCGTTATAAGTCAGAAATTGATTTCTGAGACTAAATTGTAAACTAGATAAACTCATCTTTAACATAAAAATTTTGAAAAATGTATTGTAATTACAATTAATATGTTCTAAGGCAATACGTCTAGTAAAAATTGCATTTCTATGTACGTTGATTCAAGAAAATATGAAGGAAGTCAAATTTCACAATAGAAGAAGGATGAAAGACCATGCAGAACTAATCCAAATCCTAACAAATTTCATCTATCTTGAATCAAATAGAAAGACAAAGCCAACACAAAAAGAAAGAGTTCATAAAAATGTTGAATTTTATATACGTTAACTCAAAAAAGTCTACACATTTCGTTATAAGTCGGAAATTGATTTCTGAGACTAAATTTTAAACTAGATAAACTCATCTTTAACAGAAAAGTTTGAAAAATGTATTGTAATTACAATTAATATGTTCTAAGGCAGTACGTCTAGTAAAAATTGCATTTCTATGTACTTTGATTCAAGAAAATATGAAGGAAGTCAAATTTCACAATAGAAGAAGGATGAAAGACCATGCAGAACTAATCCAAATACTAACAAATTTCATCTATCTTGAATCAAATAGAAAGACAAAGCCAACACAAAAAGAAAGAGTTCATAAAAATGTTGAATTTTATATACGTTAACTCAAAAAAGTCTACACATTTCGTTATAAGTCGGAAATTGATTTCTGAGACTAAATTGTAAACTAGGTAAACTCATCTTTAACAGAGAAAGTTTGAAAAATGTATTGTAATTACAATTAATATGTTCTAAGGCAATACGTCTAGTAAAAATTGCATTTCTATGTACGTTGATTCAAGAAAATATGAAGGAAGTCAAATTTCACAATAGAAGAAGGATGAAAGACCATGCAGAACTAATCCAAATCCTAACAAATTTCATCTATCTTGAATCAAATAGAAAGACAAATCCAACACAAAAAGAAAGAGTTCATAAAAATGTTGAATTTTATATACGTTAAATCAAAAAAGTCTACACATTTCGTTATAAGTCGGAAATTGATTTCTGAGACTAAATTGTAAACTAGATAAACTCATCTTTAACAGAAAAAGTTTGAAAAATGTATTGTAATTACAATTAATATGTTCCAAGGCAATACGTCTAGTAAAAATTGCATTTCTAAGTACGTTGATTCAAGAAAATATGAAGGAAGTCAAATTTCACAATAGAAGAAGGATGAAAGACCATGCAGAACTAATCCAAATCCTAACAAATTTCATCTATCTTGAATCAAATAGAAAGACAAAGCCAACACAAAAAGAAAGAGTTCATAAAAATGTTGAATTTTATATACTTTAACTCAAAAAAGTCTACACATTTCGTTATAAGTCGGAAATTGATTTCTGAGACTAAATTGTAAACTAGATAAACTCATCTTTAACAAAAAAAAGTTTGAAAAATGTATTGTAATTACAATTAATATGTTCTAAGGCAATACGTCTAGTAAAAATTGCATTTCTATGTACGTTGATTCAAGAAAATATGAAGGAAGTCAAATTTCACAATAGAAGAAGGATGAAAGACCATGCAGAACTAATCCAAATCCTAACAAATTTCATCTATCTTGAATCAAATAGAAAGACAAAGCCAATACAAAAAGAAAGAGTTCATAAAAATGTTGAATTTTATATACATTAACTCAAAAAAGTCTACACATTTCGTTATAAGTTGGAAATTGATTTCTGAGACTAAATTGTAAACTAGATAAACTCATCTTTAAAAGAAAAAGTTTGAAAAATGTATTGTAATTACAATTAATATGTTCTAAGGCAATACGTCTAGTAAAAATTGCATTTCTATGTACGTTGATTCAAGAAAATATGAAGGAAGTCAAATTTCACAATAGAAGAAGGTTGAAAGACCAAGCAGAACTAATCCAAATCCTAACAAATTTCATCTATCTTGAATCAGATTGAAAGACAAAGCCAATACAAAAATAAAGAGTTCATAAATATGTTGAACTTTATATACGTTAACTCAAAATAGTCTACACACTTCGTTATAAGTCGGAAGTTGATTTCTGAGACTAAATTGTATACTAGATAAATTCATCTTTAACAGAAAAAGTTTGAAAAATATACCGTAATTACAATTAATATGTTCCAAGGTAATACCTCTAATAAAAATTTCATTTCTATGTACGTTGATTTAAAAAAATATCAAGGAAGTCAAATTTCACAATAGAAGAAGGATGAAAGACCATGCAGAACTAATCCAAATCCTAACAAATTTCATCTATCTTGAATCAAATAGAAAGACAAAGCCAACACAAAAAGAAAGAGTTCATAAGAATGTTGAATTTTATATACGTTAACTCAAAAAAGTCTACACATTTCGTTATAAGTCGGAAATTGATTTCTGAGACTAAATTGTAAACTAGATAAACTCATCTTTAACAGAAAAAGTTTGAAAAATGTATTGTAATTACAATTAATATGTTCTAAGGCAATACGTCTAGTGAAAATTGCATTTCTATGTACGTTGATTCAAGAAAATATGAAGGAAGTCAAATTTCACAATAGAAGAAGGATGAAAGACCATGCAGAACTTATCCAAATCCTAACAAATTTCATCTATCTTGAATCAAATAGAAAGACAAAGCCAACACAAAAAGAAAGAGTTCATAAAAATGTTGAATTTAATATACGTTAACTCAAAAAAGTCTACACACTTCGTTATAAGTCGAAAATTTATTTCTGAGACTAAATTGTAAACTAGATAAACTCATCTTTAACTGAAAAAGTTTGAAAAATGTATTGTAATCACAAATAATATGTTCTAAGGCATTACGTCTAATAAAAATTGCATTTCTATGTACGTTGTTTCAAGAAATTATTCGTCAAGGAAATTATTCGTCAGAAACATGGTAGATTCAATGCAGCGTCTATGCTGTGGAGGAAGGAAATTCACCCTAAACTTGCGGCTCAAAACTGGAAATTTATTCGTGGTGCTTGTGCCACTTTGGATATCATTCAATCTAGGTTCAACATTAATTTGGCTAACAAGTGTGTTCTGTGTGAAACTGAAGAAGAATCTCTAGAACATATTCTTTTTCATTGTTCTTTTGCAGCTCGTGCGTGGTCTTGGATTTCTGGTATCTTTGGTATGTCAGCAAATTTCGACATTGTGGCTTCTTTCAAGGCAGCGAAGGGAAGAAGTGCAATTGTCCGTGACTTGTGGCTGGTGGCGAACTTAGTAATCAGGTCAGAACTTTGGGCTATGCGCAACAAATGCATCTTTGAGAAACAGAAACCGAGCTGGAGTCTATTTTCTAAAAGAGTGCTGAAGCTAATTCAAGAATATTCAGTCCGTCTAAAAGGGTTTATGCGCAACAGTGTGGAAGATATGATGCTGTTGGATTACTTCCGTGTGGTTCATAGAAGTGTTAGTCACCAGCAGCCTATTGAAGTGTTATGGAAGCCTCCGGATCTTAATGAGATTCTAATTTGTTGTGATGGAGCAGCGCGTGGGAATCCAGGCATTGCGGGAGCAGGAGTGGTGGCAAGAGACTCTAGCTGTGCAGTTCTTGGTGCTTTGAGTATTGGTCTTGGAGTTACTACAAACTATTTGGCGGAACTATATGCAATTATAATTGGTATGGAATGGGCAATGCAATGGAATTATGATCGTATTTGTGTGCAATCTGATTCCTATGGAGTAGTTCAAGCTTTACAAAGCTCTTCTGTTCCTTGGTTTGCAAGAACAAGATGGGAGAGGTTATGCAATCATTATATTTCTATAAGGATTATTCATACTTTCAGAGAGGTGAACTTTTCAGCAGATAAGATGGCTAAGAATGGTTGTTATCTAGATAATGAAGAAGGAGTTCAGTATGAAGGAAAACCTGATTTTTTAATTTCTGTTGAAAATCCCAATGTTTCCTATTATCGTTTCAAGTAGTGTTACAAGTTTTTGGGGTTGCTGTGACCTCTTTTCTTGTAATCTACTTTTTGTAAATTTTGTTATCTATTAATACAATTTTTGACTTATCAAAAAAAAAACTACACATTTCGTTATAAGTCGAAAATTGATTTCTGTGACTAAATTGTAAACTAGATAAACTCATCTTTAACAGAAAAAGTTTGAAAAATGTATTGTAATTACAATTAATATGTTCTAAGGCAATACATCTAGTAAAAATTGCATTTCTATGTACGTTGATTCAACAAAATATGAAGGAAGTCAAATTTCACAATAGAAGAAGGATGAAAAACCTTGGAGAACTAATCCAAATCCTAACAAATTTCATCTATCTTGAATCAAATAGAAAGACAAAGCCAACACAAAAAGAAAGAGTTCATAAAAATGTTTAATTTTATAAACGTTAACTCAAAATAGTCTACACATTTCGTTATAAGTCGAAAATTGATTTCTGAGACTAAATTGTAAACTAGATAAACTCATCTTTAACAGAAAAAGTTTGAAAAATGTATTGTAATTACAATTAATATGTTCTAAGGCAATACATCTAGTAAAAATTGCATTTCTATGTACGTTGATTCAAGAAAATATGAAGGAAGTCAAATTTCACAATAGAAGAAGGATGAAAGACCATGCAGAACTAATCCAAATCCTAACAAATTTCATCTATCTTGAATCAAATAGTCTTGAATCAAATAGAAAGACAAAGCCAACACAAAAAGAAAGAGTTCATAAAAATGTTGAATTTTATATACGTTAACTCAAAAAAGTCTACACATTTCGTTATAAGTCGAAAATTGATTTCTGAGACTAAATTGTAAACTAGATAAACTCATCTTTAACAGAAAAAGTTTAAAAAATGTATTGTAATTACAATTAATATGTTCTAAGGCAATACGTCTAGTAAAAATTGCATTTCTATGTACGTCGACTCAAGAAAATATGAAGGAAGTCAAATTTCACAATAGAAGAAGGATGAAAGACCATGCAGAACTAATCCAAATCCTAACAAATTTCATCTATCTTGAATCAAATAGAAAGACAAAGCCAACACAAAAAGAAAGAGTTCATAAAAATGTAGAATTTTATATACGTTAACTCAAAAAAAGTCTACACATTTCGTTATAAGTCGAAAATTGATTTCTGAGACTAAATTGTAAACTAGATATACTCATCTTTAACAGAAAAAGTTTGAAAAATGTATTGTAATTACAATTAATATGTTCTAAGGCAATACGTCTAGTAAAAATTGCATTTCTATGTACGTTGATTCAAGAAAATATGAAGGAAGTCAAATTTCACAATAGAAGAAGGATGAAAGACCATGCAGAACTAATCCAAATCCTAACAAATTTCATCTATGTTGAATCAAATAGAAAGACAAAGCCAACACAAAAAGAAAGAGTTCATAAAAATGTTGAATTTTATATACGTTAACTCAAAAAAGTCTACACATTTCGTTATAAGTCGGAAATTGATTTCTGAGACTAAATTGTAAACTAGATAAACTCGTCTTTAACAGAAATTTTTTTAAAAATGTATTGTAATTACAATTAATATGTTCTAAGGCAATACGTCTAGTAAAAATTGCATTTCTATGCACGTTGATTCAAGAAAATATGAAGGAAGTCAAATTTCACAATAGAAGAAGGATGAAAGACCAAGCATAACTAATCCAAATCCTAACAAATTACATCTATCTTGAATCAAATAGAAAGACAAAGCCAACACAAAAAGAAAGAGTTCATAAAAATGTTGAATTTAATATACGTTAACTCAAAAAAGTCTACACACTTCGTTATAAGTCGGAAATTGATTTCTGAGACTAAATTGTAAACTAGATAAACTCATCTTTAACAAAAAAAAGTTTGAAAAATGTATTGTAATTACAATTAATATGTTCTAAGGCAATACGTCTAGTAAAAATTGCATTTCTATGTACGTTGATTCAAGAAAATATGAAGGAAGTCAAATTTCACAATAGAAGAAGGATGAAAGACCATGCAGAACTAATCCAAATCCTAACAAATTTCATCTATCTTGAATCAAATAGAAAGACAAAGCCAATACAAAAAGAAAGAGTTCATAAAAATGTTGAATTTTATATACATTAACTCAAAAAAGTCTACACATTTCGTTATAAGTTGGAAATTGATTTCTGAGACTAAATTGTAAACTAGATAAACTCATCTTTAAAAGAAAAAGTTTGAAAAATGTATTGTAATTACAATTAATATGTTCTAAGGCAATACGTCTAGTAAAAATTGCATTTCTATGTACGTTGATTCAAGAAAATATGAAGGAAGTCAAATTTCACAATAGAAGAAGGTTGAAAGACCAAGCAGAACTAATCCAAATCCTAACAAATTTCATCTATCTTGAATCAGATTGAAAGACAAAGCCAATACAAAAATAAAGAGTTCATAAATATGTTGAACTTTATATACGTTAACTCAAAATAGTCTACACACTTCGTTATAAGTCGGAAGTTGATTTCTGAGACTAAATTTATACTAGATAAATTTATCTTTAACAGAAAAAGTTTGAAAAATATACCGTAATTACAATTAATATGTTCCAAGGTAATACCTCTAATAAAAATTCCATTTCTATGTACGTTGATTTAAGAAAATATCAAGGAAGTCAAATTTCACAATAGAAGAAGGATGAAAGACCATGCAGAACTAATCCAAATCCTAACAAATTTCATCTATCTTGAATCAAATAGAAAGACAAAGCCAACACAAAAAGAAAGAGTTCATAAAAATGTTGAATTTTATATACGTTAACTCAAAAAAGTCTACACATTTCGTTATAAGTCGGAAATTGAATTCTGAGACTAAATTGTAAACTAGATAAACTCATCTTTAACATAAAAAGTTTGAAAAATGTATTGTAATTACAATTAATATGTTCTAAGGCAATACGTCTAGTAAAAATTGCATTTCTATGTACGATGATTCAAGAAAATATGAAGGAAGTCAAATTTCACAATAGAAAAGGATGAAAGACCATGCAAAACTAATCCAAATCCTAAAAAATTTCATCTATCTTGAATCAAATAGAAAGACAAAGCCAACACAAAAAGAAAGAGTTCATAAAAATGTTGAATTTAATATACGTTAACTCAAAAAAGTCTACACACTTCGTTATAAGTCGGAAATTGATTTCTGAGACTAAATTGTAAACTAGATAAACTCATCTTTAACTGAAAAAGTTTGAAAAATGTATTGTAATCACAAATAATATGTTCTAAGGCATTACGTCTACTAAAAATTGCATTTCTATGTACGTTGTTTCAAGAAAATATGAAGGAAGTCAAATTTCACAATAGAAGAAAGATGAAAGATCATGCAGAACTAATCCAAATCCTAAAAAATTTCATCTATCTTGAATCAAATAGAAAGACAAAGCCAACATAAAAAGAAAGAGTTCATAAAAATGTTGAATTTTATATACATTAACTCAAAAAAGTCTACACATTTCGTTATAAGTCGGAAATTGATTTCTGAGACTAAATTGTAAACTAGATAAACTCATCTTTAAAAGAAAAAGTTTGAAAAATGTATTGTAATTACAATTAATATGTTCTAAGGCAATACTTCTAGTAAAAATTGCATTTCTATGTGCGTTGATTCAAGAAAATATGAAGGAAGTCAAATTTCACAATAGAAGAAGGTTGAAAGACCAAGCAGAACTAATCCAAATCCTAACAAATTTCATCTATCTTGAATCAGATAGAAATACAAAGCCAATACAAAAATAAAGAGTTCATAAATATGTTGAACTTTATATACGTTAAGTCAAAATAGTCTACACACTTCGTTATAAGTCGGAAGTTGATTTCTGAGACTAAATTGTATACTAGATAAATTCATCTTTAACAGAAAAAGTTTGAAAAATTTACCGTAATTACAATTAATATGTTCCAAGGTAATACCTCTAATAAAAATTTCATTTCTATGTACGTTGATTTAAGAAAATATCAAGGAAGTCAAATTTCACAATAGAAGAAGGATGAAAGACCATGCAGAACTAATCCAAATCCTAACAAATTTCATCTATCTTGAATCAAATAGAAAGACAAAGCCAACACAAAAAGAAAGAGTTCATAAGAATGTTGAATTTTATATACGTTAACTCAAAAAAGTCTACACATTTCGTTATAAGTCGGAAATTGATTTCTGAGACTAAATTGTAAACTAGATAAACTCATCTTTAACAGAAAAAGTTTGAAAAATGTATTGTAATTACAATTAATATGTTCTAAGGCAATACGTCTAGTGAAAATTGCATTTCTATGTACGTTGATTCAAGAAAATATGAAGGAAGTCAAATTTCACAATAGAAGAAGGATGAAAGACCATGCAGAAC
>NW_020646081.1:0-1081 GCF_003573695.1 Papaver somniferum | reverse complement strand
GATATAGACTGTACATGCATAATACAATCTACCCAATTACGAACTCAGCAGCAAGGATTAGGAAGGAAGATAAGCAACCACTGTTGCGGAAAAAACCATAGTGAAAAGATTGAGAAAAGAAGAAGAAAACGTGGCTTCGTCTAACCCACACTAAAAAGAGAAATTCGATTTTATATTTATAAGACAAAGTTGCTTCAAAATTAAGCTAGGTTTTTGTTTCCTTATAAAACTCGTTTTGTTTCTTGTAAAACAAATCAAAACCAAAAAGGAATTCTCCCGTAAATAAAACACTTGTACAAAATATTTTAGGAAGTAATTTCCTAAAGAAAAACTCGCCAAAAATAAATTCAAGTAGACACAGGACTTGGTGCATGGTACACGCGCATATCGCATGGGTCAAAATATGTATTTTTTGAGAGATGCTATACCCCATCAGCGGAGATGTGTCCAGGATAGAACTGCCGATATAGACTGTACAAGCATAATACAATCTACCTAATTACGAACTCAGCAACAAGGATTACGAAGGAAGATAAGCAACCACTGTTGCGGAAAAAAACAAAGTGAAAAGATGGAGAAAAGAAGAAGAAAACGTGGCCGCGTCTAACCCACACTAAAAAGAGAAATTCGATTTTATATTTATAAGACAAAGTTGTTTCAAAATTAAGCTAGGTTTTTGTTTCCTTATAAAACTCGTTTTATTTCTTGTACAACAAATCAAAACCAAAAAGGAATTCTCCAGTAAATAAAACACTTGTACAAAATATTTTTGGAATTAATTACCTAAAGAAAAACTCGCCAAAAATAAATACAAGTAGACACGGGACTTGGTGCATGGTATATGCGCATATCGCATGGGTCAAAATATGTATTTTTTGAGAGATGTTATACCCCATCAGCGGAGATGTGTCCAGGATAGAACTGCCCGATATAGACTGTACATGCATAATACAATCTACCCAATTACGAACTCAGCAGCAAAGATTAGGAAGGAAGATAGGCAACCACTGTTGCGTAAAAAACGAAAGTGAAAAGATGGAGAAAAGAAGTAGAAAACTTGGCTGCGTCTAACCCACACTAA
>NW_020646080.1:0-662 GCF_003573695.1 Papaver somniferum | reverse complement strand
ACTCAAGGAAGTCCGCAGGCTTCGTTAGATGTCAGAACTCTATGATCAAGACCAAATCATGAAACAGAAAGACTCCCCTTTAATAGAAAATTTTCAGAAAAAATATTTCCTGCACAAATTACATGTCTAGAGGCTTGAGAGTCAAAAAAAGCTTGCATTTTGGATGCATTGACTCAAGGAAGTCCAGTGACTTCGTTAGAAGTCGAAATCCTTTTTTTAAAACCAAATTATAAACTAGATAAACTCATTTTTATTATAAAATTTTCTAAAAAATGATTGTGGTAAAAAATAATACATTTAAAGGCTCTACATGTTATCCAAATTGCATTTCTACGTATGTTGATTCCAAAAATAAAGAGGGAAGTCATCCTTTACATTGAAAATAAGGTTGAAACACCAAATCCTAAAACTTTTCCTGTATACTGTGGGGAACTGAAAGACAGAGGTAAAGAAAAAGAATGACGTCATTCCCACTTCGTATGAAGAAGTTTTGAGCAAAATAGTCGAAAAAGAGATTACACAAAACCTTGGGGGACAAAGAGAGTTATATAAGTAGACAATATTTATAATAAGGGGTATTTTGAGTTTGGTGCCTATAAAATGGCACACCTTTTCCTTTGGTACCTAACTTTGTCGGAATTTGAGTTTGGTCTGGGTCCCAA
>NW_020646079.1:0-460 GCF_003573695.1 Papaver somniferum | reverse complement strand
AGTTTTGCTAGCATAGTAAATCACATGAAGTAACTTAGTTTCTCGCTGACCTAGCACAACACCAATAGCATAATCTGAAGCATCACACATGATCTCAAAGGGTAGGTTCCAGTTGGGTGTCTGGACTATGGGGCCGGTAGTGAGTAATGACTTAAGCTTCTCAAAAGCCTCTAAACAAGCATCATCAAAGACAAACTTAACATCTTTTGCAAGAAAATTGAAAAGAGGTCTAGACATCAAGCTAAAATCCTTAATGAAACGACGATAAAAACCAGCATGCCCTAATAATGACCAAATATCTCTTACGGTTTTTGGGACCGGTAAAATTTTAATAAGGTCAACTTTGGCTCTATCCACCTCTATGCCCTTTGAAGAAACAATATGCCCTAGAACAATTCCTGAACGAACCATAAAGTGACATTTCTCCCAATTAAGCACTAAATTCTTTTCCTTACACCTA
>NW_020646078.1:0-737 GCF_003573695.1 Papaver somniferum | reverse complement strand
ATCCTTTTTTGTGTTTAATTGTTTTATAAGAAACAAAACTCGTTTTATAAGAAAAAACCTAAACCTAACTTGATTTGCAAGTTAATTTTCCTATAAATACAACTCGAAAATCTCTTTTCAAAATACACAAGCAACGACCATCTCTAGGTCTTTTCTTCATCTTCTTTCTTTTATTTTCGTGTGGCGTTTTACTTCCATCTCCGTTGCTGAGTTTAAGAGTGGGTAACTTGTATTGTGTTAATACAAGTTATATCGGGCAGTCTTATCCTGGACACATCTTCGCATGTTGGGGTTTAGCATTACTTTAGAGTATACCCGTGAACTAATTTGTTAAGAACAGCTTGTTGAACCTGTGATTCTGCCCTCATCAATTTGTTCGTGATAGAGTTGTTTGATACGGTTCTTTATATTTATTGTTTGATACATCTGACGTTTCTTCTATTGATGCAAGACTCCGACACAAACTTTACTACATTTCCACATCTTAAAGACTCATTTATCACCTAGAAATCAAAACGTGGTAAAAAATGTAAAACTCTAGGTGTAGAATTGTAAATAAGGAATTATGGGCAATGTGTACATTTTGGGTGAACTCCATTTGCTTGTAATCTTCCCAATTCAGGCCTTCTCCTTTTTCCTTTCTTTTCCTTATAGCTAGATGTTCTTCCTGTATCCATTAAACCAAGTTTTTCAATATTGCAACAGGTTCAAATAATAATACTAAGTGTTGTTTTTTT
>NW_020646077.1:0-488 GCF_003573695.1 Papaver somniferum | reverse complement strand
TGAGTTAGGTTTTGAATTATTATTTCTAATGTACTAAGATGTTTATAATAAAACTCGTCATTAAAAAGGTGTTCATTACATCATAGAAATAAAAAATGAATACATTACATCACAACCATTACCTTTGCTCCTTATTTCCAACTAACACATACGACCACACTTAACATCATAAATTAGTTCATTAAACTAAAACACACAATGAAACATAAAACCACACGTTACATCACCAACTTCAGCTTCATTGAACTGTAGCATAGCGACACCTATTTGGTCCATTCCACGGACTTACATACTGAACATTTCCAGAAATGTCTGCCAAACGTGTTAATTTCTTTTGAGCAGTGGAGTTTCATATAAAATTTGCAGTCAGGAGTTGAGCAAGAAGCAATTTTTTGGTTCTCAATATTTATTTTTCCTTTTTTCTTCAAGTTTTCGCAAAGTTCATCGATCTGTTCATCTTCCTTGGCTTTCATTGCATCTGACAGCAA
>NW_020646076.1:0-711 GCF_003573695.1 Papaver somniferum | reverse complement strand
AGTGAAGGGAGCTATGCTTATACTTTGGATTTAATTTTGTGTAAACAGGTGGTCAAATGAGAAAATAACATTAGCTCAGTGTATGATTTGAGATTAGCAATGAAAAAAGATGGCAATGGTATTAACAATGGAACCTAAAACCTCGTGAATGAAAATCAACAACTCTCATTTCTCAAACATGGAGTATGTAGAAGATAAGGCGCAGTTAGTGAATAAAACGGAGTTTAGAATTTTATTAGACATTTCACATTTTTAACTCAAAATTGGATGGTCAACACGGTCAATCAACGCCAATTCGTTGACTGGGCACCAAACTCAGATATTTACAAAGTTAGGCACCAAACGCGAAAGTGTACCATTTTATAGGCACCAAACTCGAAATATCCCTTCTAATAATGAACTTATAATCTCTTAAAAAGGTCATAGATTGCCTATAATAAAACATGGAAAGAAGGAGATAAGGTTTCCAACCGTTAATAACCTCTCAACGATTATGGGATTTTCTTTAAGCTAGATAATCATCGCAAAATTTGAATAAAATATCATAAACACAAATGAATCAAGGAAGTCCATATGCTTCACTAGATGTCGGAATTCTATGATCAAGAACAAATCATGAATCAGAAAGACTCCCATTTTATAGAAAATGTTCAGAAAAAATATTTCCGTCACAAATTTCATGTCTAGAGGTGTTAGAGTCGAAAAAAGCTT
>NW_020646075.1:0-549 GCF_003573695.1 Papaver somniferum | reverse complement strand
CCATCATGCTTTTTGTTTGCTAGAATTTATAGGTTTGATTTGGTCGAGTCAGCCTTGTTTGTGATTGTGTATAATTCCTCTGTAGTTTGTGTTTCCTCGGTGATGAATCCTTTTCAGGAGACGCCACCTGAGATGACGTTACGAGAATATATGTCTATAAATTCTCGTTATCAAGAGACGTCTTCGAAAATGACTCTTGGTGAACATATGCGTGGGCAGCGATATATGGATACTCCAACTTTTATTGAGGAATCACCTCTAACGATCTATGAGAAATATTATAAACATAGACCATGTAGTTGGGAACAAAGCTTGAGAATTCGTGAATATCAAAAATTATATTGTGATGATGATGAGGAGGAGGATGGTGATGATGATTATAATGATATTTCTAGTTCAAATCCAAATAATTTTAATAATTATTTACCTATTCAAAAGGACGAGGATTTGACTAGAAATACCCCCGTTTTAGACGATGATTACGAAACCGATGATGGTTTAGAGGAACCAGTTTATCTTGAGAGTACTTTTTTCGAGTCAAACGATTTA
>NW_020646074.1:0-979 GCF_003573695.1 Papaver somniferum | reverse complement strand
ACCTGTGATTGCCTATGCTTTAATCAGATAGGCAATGCTAGGGGTTAATCCAAGGACTTTAGGTGGTTAACTAGCCATATGACAAAGACCTGACCTAGGCAAACTAGCTAGGTGAAAGAGAATTCTCATCCATCTCCATACACTTCATTCCCATCCACAATTTCTCTCCCATGTTCTGTTTTGGTTAAGTTTTTCTTATTCATTGCCACTGATTTTTCTTTGTTCCTTTGCCACTGTCATTCACTGCTTCTTTGGTTTACTGTCACTTGTTTCTTCACTTCAATACACACCCAAGTCTCTGTGGTTCGACCCGTACTTGCACATTTGCCACTTTCGACACCGTGCACTTGCGGTTATAATTTGTAGGACCTTTTAGAAGCCTACCAAGTTTTTGGCGCCGTTGCCGGGGACTGGTGCTGTGTTGAAGTTGTTTTCTTGCTTACATTTCTGCATCATAACTTGCATATTCATCTTTGCATTGCATTCCTGCATGAGCATTTAGTGTAGCATCTAGTGTAATTTTCCTGTTCTTTGTAGCTTGCTCTTAACTGATAACTCTGTTGAGTAACAGGTGCCTTCTCCAACTGACCTGTTGCTTGCCAAGGACCTGTTGCTGCTTTACCTGTGCTTAACCCTTGGTGCTGTTGCCAACCTGAGCTGTTGTGGCTCCTGCTGTTGCTGGCTGCCTGGTGCTGTTGTTGTTGTTGATGATCTGCTCCTGCTGTTGAGCCTTGATTGCTGCTGCTGGTGCCAGAACTGCTGCCTGAAGCCTACCTGTGCTTCCTGGTGCTGCCTGGTGCTGCTGCTGTTTCCTGCCAGGCCAAGCCTGTTGATGTTGCTGAGTTGGTCTGGTGTTGTTGTCTGCTGCTGCTTTAGCTAGACCAAAACACAACTGGGCTACACAAGCCAAAGAAGAAAGACCAAAGCCCAACTGGGCCTTGAGTGTTGAAGCCAAAGCTTAGGATGATCCAAAGCCCAA
>NW_020646073.1:0-457 GCF_003573695.1 Papaver somniferum | reverse complement strand
TTTTTCTCCAAAACTTTGAATTATTTTATTTAGTTGCCTGTTTAATTTAAATCTAGAAAAAATTGTTTTCTTCACAAGTCTGAAAAGACCCTGTTTTTACCACTTCTACAATCACTATTTGAAAAACCATCAAATTTTTGGCGCCGCTGCCGGGGACCTGTGTTTAGTTAGCATTTTTTTTAGATTTTTATTATTTTTGTTCTTCTTTACGTTTTTGTTTTTTTTTTGTTTCCTTGCAGATTTTTGAAGATTGGAGCTAAAGACAATTTTGCCAAAGCTTGTGGTGATTTACTTAAAGTTTGGGAGCGAAAAGCAAAGCTAAAGGAGCGAAAGAAGAAGAATTTTATTTATTTATTTTGATAAAAAGAGAGAAAAAAAAAAGAGAGACATTTTTTTTTGTAATTTTTTTTTTATTAGACTTTCTTTTCTTTTGTATTTTTTTTTTATGGACTTTGGA
>NW_020646072.1:0-539 GCF_003573695.1 Papaver somniferum | reverse complement strand
TGAGGGGGAATGATTCTATTATGGTAGTTGTTGATCGTTACTCAAAGATGGCTCACTTCATGGCATGCAAGAAAACAACTGATGCATCCAATGTTGCTTATTTATTTTTCAAAGAAGTAGTACGTTTGCATGGAATTCCCAAAACAATTACTTCTGATCGAGACACTAAATTTTTGAGCTACTTTTGGAAGTCTTTATGGATGCGTTTGGGTACTAAACTTCAATTTAGTACAACTGCTCACCCTCAAACAGATGGACAAACTAAAATGGTCAATCGATCTTTAGGAAATCTGATTAGAGCCAAGGTTATTGGAGGAAAAGAGAAGAAATGGGATAATCTCCTTTCACATATGGAATTTGCTTATAACACTTCAGTTAATCGATCTACAGGTAAGACACCTTTTCAGATTGTTTATTCTAAGGTTCCTAATCATATTTTAGATTTGTTGGTACTTCCCAAGTTGTGTAAATCAAATGCTAAGGCAGATAACTTTGTTGAGAAAGCTTCACTCATACATCAAGAGGTACAGTCAAAGCTT
>NW_020646071.1:0-818 GCF_003573695.1 Papaver somniferum | reverse complement strand
ATCAACAGATAGAATGAGATATAAACATAAATCATTGCAAAATTAAGTGCAGTAAAGTAAAATAGAACACAACAATATACGTGGTTCGACAGAATGTCTACATCCACGGGTAAAAGAGAGTTAAGGTTTTCATTAATCCTTGCTCAGTTCTAACGGGACTTCCTTACAAAAGAGGGAAGTGCAGAGAGTTTTTAGGTCGAGAGAGAAGAGAAGAAGTCGCCCCCTTTTTCAGACCTAATCGTCAGGCTTTTAAAGGGAAAATATCTTCCGCCAAATGACATGTTTATCCTTAGCTTAATAACGAAGCAGGCTTGCAAATGATTCGGTGTGTGTTGTTGTACAATTATATCCAGCTGCGGCTTCTGATTGTCCTCCACGTGTCAATACAGATTATAGTGTATACACCAGTAAAATAGATACGTAGACATACCGTGTATAGAAAGAAGAATCTACAAGGATGCTACCGGGAGTAGCAAAGAAAACGAGCAAAAAGAGTACAAGTGATTTTGGAGTCGACAAGGATTACGCCGCGTAGTAAATATTCCTCTTTTATGGCTCCACTTAAAGCAAAGCAAAAACGACTAGTCATCGATTGATTTTGAGAAACCATCGATTTTGACTTTTTATTTAGTCAAAATCCTTTAAAGATATCGCTTACGTTGTCAATTTTGTGTTTTACTATAAACTGTTCCATCACCAACCACTTCACGGAATCCATACAGGTAATTATAGGAGCTTCATTCGTCTTAATGAAATATAACTTCAAAGAATATGATCATTCGAAAAAGGGCCTATTAATTTCTTTTTTTTTTTTTTTT
>NW_020646070.1:0-620 GCF_003573695.1 Papaver somniferum | reverse complement strand
GTTCATTTTAACGGAAACAAAGCGTGAACTGCTACCTACGCTTTCGGCAAAAATTGATTTTTTCTTATTAGACCTTAAATTCAGGTCAAAAATGGATAAATGATGGCTCATTAGAAAGCTTACAGATCATAGAACAATATCACATATAAAAATCAAAAAAATATTTCGGGTCATTTTATCGGAAACAAAGCGTACCTACGTTTTTCGGCAAAATTTGGTTTTTTCTTATTAGACCTTAAATTTAGGTCAAAACTGGACAAATGATGTCTCATTAGAAAGCTTACAAATCATAGAACAATATCACATATAAAAATCCACAAAATATTTCGGTTCCTATTAACGGAAACAAAGCGTGAACCGCTACCTACGCTTTTTGGCAAAAAAATGTTTTTGATTTTTGAACCTTCAATTAAGGTCAAAACTGGACAAAGGATGGCTCATTAGAAAGCTTACAGGTCATACAACAAAATCACATATAAAAATCCACAAAATATTTCGGTTCATTTTAACGGAAACAAAGCGTGAACCGCTACCTACGCTTTTTGGCAAAAAAGTGTTTTTGCTTTTTGAACCTTCAATTGAGGTCAGAACTGGACAAATGATGGCTCATTAGAAAGCTT
>NW_020646069.1:0-512 GCF_003573695.1 Papaver somniferum | reverse complement strand
TGAGACATGTTATGTTTAAGTGGCTTGACGATTATATCCTTAAAGGATATAGTTTATCATTTGATAACATCATCAAATATCTTTATCCAAATGGCCCTCCTTTTTTAAGGGTCATTTCAATAAAATGAGTTAATTAATTTAAAATTGAGTTTTAAGTCTAAGACCATTTGAGTAAGAGAGAGTGAGGGACGGTCAAACACTTAATTCCCACATAATTTTATTCTACCAACGAATCGAACGGAAACAAAAATCATATGGAACCAACGAATCGTAAATCAAACTTAGGATCTAGGATTTATTAAGAATTCGGGGATTGGATTTTGAATGAAGCTATAGTTGAGCAATATGGTTGGATAATTTCCCAATCTATTCCGATGTAAAAAAATTTCCCAAGCAAAATAATAATTTCCGAAAGCTTACAAGTATTCTTTTGCTTTTTGAAAGGAAAAGATTGTATAATTTGAGAACTTTAGGTTACAGATGAAGGAAAGATAAATACTTTGTCAAAATTA
>NW_020646068.1:0-574 GCF_003573695.1 Papaver somniferum | reverse complement strand
GAATTTGAGGGTGTATATGTCTTTTACTAAGCTGGATAACTGCCACCTATGCATTAACTGATGGCAACAGTTTTTTTGGATGGAAAAGGTCAAATGTGTGGCATTAAATAAACTCTGAAAAAAACGGTGATATTTTCTTGAACTGCAAATTGGAAATGTGTCACTTTATTAAAATCCCCAAGAAAGAAAAGATGGTCTGAAGCATTGTTGTTCCATATGAAAAAGAGTTCAGTAGGTTCAAGGCCAAGTTGGTCAAGAGCCTAAACCAACAAGACCGCCCCAAATAGAGGATATCCTGAACTAACAAAGACTATTGCTACTGAGACTATTGCTTAAATCATTGGCAAGATTTTGGCTACTAGACTTGGTCCAATAGCCGCCAGAATCATATCTCCTCAACAGCGTGCCTTCTTAAAGGGTAGAAGTATTTTTGAATGCATCTCTTTAACCTCTGAAGCTATCAATTTACTTGATTATAAGTCTTTTGGCGGTAATGTAGCTTTAAAGTTTGACATCAGGAAAGCTTTCGACACCCTCGATTGGAATTTTCTGCTCAAGACTTTGTTAGCTTTTG
>NW_020646067.1:0-353 GCF_003573695.1 Papaver somniferum | reverse complement strand
TGACTCGACCAAATCAAACCTATAGAATCTAGCAAACAAAAAGCATGATGGCTCCACTTAGATTGTTTTCTAGACCAGCTTCTATTCCTTCGAAAGGGAATTCGTTACAATTTGAGCAAACCCCTCTGGGATCAATCCGAGTCAAAGTAAGTTGAATAGAGACGAGGGAAGCTTAGTAGAGATTTGATACCCAAGCCCTCACCGCATTAGAAGGCGGTGCAGTCATGCATTCAACTCACAGAAACCATCATGAACTTTGAAGTGTGCTTAAAGAGCAACCAATATTTTTCAAACGAGTTTCCTATTAAGCTCGTTACCCTATCGGTCTCGTTCTATTCCAAATTTTAAAGCTT
>NW_020646066.1:0-924 GCF_003573695.1 Papaver somniferum | reverse complement strand
GAAGTTGAATTCAGAAAGAAATTACCAAATCCCTATAAGTCTGCTTTATCCATAAGTTTAAGTTATAGAGTTATATTGATTGTCATTAAAGGTTGCAAACGTAGAAAACTGAATATTAAAGGAAGTTGAATTCAGGATGAACCCAAATCCCTAAATTATCCGGTATTTAGACCCTAAGTATACATCTGCGAGAGCACGTTCGGATTGATCTTACAAGTGTCAGTATGTCAAATCCAAAAAATTGTAAATGTTAGATACCAAAACATATTTTGAGCTATCGTAAGTTTGCTTCATTCATAAGTTTAAGTTTCAGAGTCGTATATTGATTGTCATCGGTGGTTGCGAACTGAAAATTCAAAGAAGTTGAATTCAGAATGAAACCAAATCCCTAAATTATCCAAAATTTTAGACCCCAACTACACATGTTTAGTGATTTTGTTGTTTCGTTTTTATTTTTATATAACTTTTTCATTGTTTTTTAAGATTTGAGAATACTATAAACCGGATTTCTACAAAAAAAAAGAAGAGGTGACTTATAAGGGGGAGAAAAGAAGCAGTCTTATTTACTCCCAATTAAGAATTACTGAACTACAGAAAAACTTAACACATTTGCAAGTTACTGATGTTAAAGGAAGCAATACATTTGAAGTTATCAAAGTTGAACAAGAGATAGAAAAGTTCAATGGCATCCAAGCTAACTCTAACAGGAAGCATTCAAGAAACCATTTTCACAATGACATGGACAGAAACTCAAAATATTTCCACATAAGAGCTAACCAGAGAAGAGTAATGTTAGAGCACTGCTCTATCGAACTCGCAAGTGTTGTTATCTCAAGCTTGTTTGTCAAGTTTAGGTGATCAAAACTAGAAGTCTTGATTTCTAGTCTACTTATAGCTATGTCTTAGATTAAGATAGAATGTGTA
>NW_020646065.1:0-968 GCF_003573695.1 Papaver somniferum | reverse complement strand
GCCTTCAACACTTTACGAGGCCGCGGAGAATCCCAAGCCTGCTCAGAGGAAAACAACTTCAGAAACTAAAGAAAAATGCGACTGGGGACTGCTCATCGCAATCCATCCCGACGACCATCAAAGACTCATAAGATAACTCCAAAGACACGGCTGAAGCATTTTCTTGAAGAAACAGAGGGAGCCACGATAAACAACATAACTCTGTCATTCCTACTTCCCCGCTATCCAGAATATTTCGTCCATGTGCATCCCAACGTCACATCCAGAAGAGTACAATAAGCTTGTATCAAATCCCGTGGACATGGATTCAAGGCGATGCAATGAAATTAGGATACAAATAGGGACTACCATCATGGGACGCCTTCACTCCCCTCAACCTGGTTATTTCTGATTTCAACATCGTCACTGCCGAAGTTTTACGAGCCGCAGGAATTTCTCAACATGAAGTCGTACATGTGCATCGAAGACTCCAAAAGCACACCACAAAGATATATTCACATATTCGGCCGTGCCATCGGATCTAACAGAAATATAATTGGGGACTGCTCACCGCGTCCCATTCCATATGATAGTCCAAGATTCAGAAGATGGTTCGAAGGATGTATTTTGGAACAAAGTCCTTGAAGACTTGATAGCAACACGTTGGTAACGAAACGTCTCCCAACTCATCTATTTCATCCAGTGGCTCCAGAAGTTTTCGACCGTGCAAGCATTCACAACACATCATCATCACGATCAGAAGGTCCGGGCACTAAACAACCTAAAGTCGAGGATGGACCGACAACGCAACCACAATCTCCAAGATTATCCCTGACATGATCGTTTACGAGCATATATTTCATCCATCCGTCCCAAGAATACGATGTAGTTTGGAAAATTTTGGAATCCACTGGAGAGACAATGCAGACGAAAGCACGGATCCGGATGAGCAACAAAAAAACAGAAGAGGGTCAGTACCTCTTTTCATA
>NW_020646064.1:0-774 GCF_003573695.1 Papaver somniferum | reverse complement strand
TACGGAAATCAGGTTCACGGACTCCTTGTGTGTACGCATACTAATTGTAAGTTAAAACCCTAATCTACAAGTTTGTTTTGATATTACATTTACCTAGTAATTATTTTTATCAAAATAAACACAAGATTTCCAAAACCTTGATTCACAACTAAAGGGAAATCAAACTAGTGTTTTGTGGAAACAAAATATCAAATCGTATCGATCGTTGTGGTGTATCTTCTAAAGATAACTTTAGGTTCTGCTAGAAGATTTGTGTGAAGAGTTCCTAAAGAGAATCGGTATTCTGCTAGGAGTTCTACAAGTGTTGAAGAAGGTATTACATCTAGTCCGAATAGGTAGTAAGAATTTGGTGTAACAGCTTATTATCAGTGTGTGTTTATTCTGAACTAGGTCCCGGGGATTTTCTGCATTTGCGGTTTCCTCGTTAACAAAATCTGGTGTCTGTGTTATTTCTTTTCCGCATTATATTTTATTTATATAATTGAAATAATACAGGTTGTACGTTAATCAACCATAGTTGTTAAATCCGACCTTTTTTGTTGGATAAGACTTGATTGATCTTGAACAATTGATTTTGTTATTTTCACATTGTTAGACCAGTCTGGACTAACCCTATTTCAAGTGGACACTGTGTTGAAATATTCCTTTAGTGATTGTTGCTTAAAGAGGTTTATACACGGTGGATATTGAATAGGTTGTGATTAAAACAAAATACTTTGTTTCAAGAGCTTCACACTAAAATCAGGTTTACGGACTTGTTTCTGTTTAACTTTG
>NW_020646063.1:0-502 GCF_003573695.1 Papaver somniferum | reverse complement strand
TTTACTTAGCTTTTGAGCCAATCATGAATAGATCTTTTTCTACAGTTGGGGAGTACAACAAATCCCTTAGAGAACTTGCATATGGACAAACTTCACGTTATGAACCTTCCACGGACCATGATGTCAATAGTCATAGGAATTATTATGGACATTTTCAATGTCCCGAGCCACAATACATGAACCCTAATGACTATTCATACATGCATCATTCATCGCAACGTGAAAATGAACATTCTGCTAGAGCCTCACTCACACAATCATCACTTATGGATCAAATAGAAGCTCGAATCACAGCTTTAGAAATGCAATCACATGAGGAATCTGTCACATCTAATTTTCTTAGGCAACCTGAAATCTATGCATGTCCCGCATGTGGTAGTCTAGACCACCCTGTTGAGAATTGTCATATTTTGCATAATTTTAGGCAATCTAGAGAAAGTCCAAGGTATGAAATGCCCATAAATTGTGAGAATGGTAGTCATTGGGACCATAATCAATCCTT
>NW_020646062.1:0-349 GCF_003573695.1 Papaver somniferum | reverse complement strand
ATAATTATACGAAGCTCTGATCCAGCAATCAGACGTGAGTATTGAGACACGGGTCTCTCATCGAATTCTCAACGGAGAGTACTTTCTCTCAGAGTACATGTAGATATGTAGTCTCACGACTGGACGACGACATATCTCATGAATACTGAACACTTTCAGTGATTATTTATATATAGTATTACGAGATGGACGGCTCCTATACATCTTGCTCTGCTAGTATAGAGCGATAACGTCTTCAGGAACAAACAACGAGTTTACCCTGACTATATAAAGGATATGACTTACCGACAAGCTCATATCGGGATAATTAATGCTCCTAGACAGCTTGCTCTGCTAGTATAGAGCCACA
>NW_020646061.1:0-382 GCF_003573695.1 Papaver somniferum | reverse complement strand
GTTTAGAAAGAAAAGAAAGAGAAAAGAAATGGGGGTTACTAACATAAATTAGAGATAAAGGTAGGAGAGGAAGATGGAGTTAGAGATTTTTGGAGAAGAAGGATTAAGAAAATAAGTATAGGCTTAATGAAATTAAGGTAGAATGTGAAACCCTTTCTCTTTTGGCATTTTCTTTGGGTGTTTATTTTGTATGATTTTGTATTGTTCAGTTTTAGTAATTACACCGCATAAATATATATCTTCTAAGTATGATCAGGCTTTTTCTATTGTTAGATAACATTATTACGTATTTATGGTTAAATTTTGAGAACAATATACCAGAAGTTCACCGTTGAATCTTTGTTTGAATTTGGGTGATAGTTTCTGAAATTCTGGACAGCTT
>NW_020646060.1:0-588 GCF_003573695.1 Papaver somniferum | reverse complement strand
AGTAAATTAATTTGGATTATTTTGTAGACTTTTAACTTAAATATCATGTAAATTTGTTCAAACTAGCTAAGCCTGTAGATACTTAGTTGGCAATGTGGATAGCACATTTATATTTGTCAATGCACAACACTCATTTTATTGCAGCATGTAAATGGAGTGAAAAATGTGCGAGTAAATAGATGATTGTTGGAAATATGAGATGAATTAGTTTTGTTTACATGGATGCTAATTGCTGAGCTTTGATCTGAGAGCATGGAATGGTATGTCAGCTTTTTACCTGAGTGCTATCAGGGGACTCAAAACTGAGAATCCTAGTTATACCCAGTTACAGCCTTAATGTGACTCCATATGATGTACGTCCAATTATTCAGTTTTTTTTTTTTTTTTCTTTCTTTGGTTATTATCAGTTCTATATTACCTACTTCTGCCCACTTTTCCGAAATCTGTTAAGTGGTGCGCTAATAACGAGATCGTTTGAATGTGTGACTCCCAGGTTTGTGGGTTTGATCTCTTACGTTGTGATGGACGTTCATATGTCTGTGATGTGAATGGATGGAGTTTCGTGAAGAACTCGCACAAGTAATATTA
>NW_020646059.1:0-660 GCF_003573695.1 Papaver somniferum | reverse complement strand
CTCATCAAAACAACTAGTGTTACCAATTCTAACCTCGTCATCTTGATTATGTGAATAACTATCTTCATTCTCAAGGGTATTATTGGATACACTATATTGGCAATTCAAGTAATTTCGAGCAATTCTTTCGTTCGTCTCAGCTATCCGCTTGAGGTGGTCTTCTAAAGAAGGTTCACTCATTATTGTAGTTCTTTCGTCTATAATTATACTATTCATCTCAGCTAACTTACGCGTCGACTCAGCTAACTTCTTGAGGGACTCTTCTAAAGGAGGAATAGGAACAGAGGGATCATAAAAAGGACTACTTTTCAATAGTTTGATGGTATCCTCTAGAGACGAAGAACTCGTACTATAATCTTCTTGCTCGTAAGACTGATGCATGTGTGGATAGTAATTGTGCTCACCATGGTATGAACCATAACCTTGAAAAGTTTGGCATTCCCAACCACTATTCCCACCATGGTAATAAAACTAATGATGTCCATATTCAAATTCAGGTCGATATTCATTGTATTGGCTTCTAGCATACCATCTCGACATTCTTAATTGCAAGGGAATTCTACACAATCACAAACAAGGCTGACTCGACCAAATCAAACCTATAAAATCTAGCAAACAAAAAGCACGATGGCTCCACTTAGATTGTTTCTAGACCAGCTT
>NW_020646058.1:0-635 GCF_003573695.1 Papaver somniferum | reverse complement strand
TAGGGTTCACAGCGAAACCGTTGCAAACTTGAAGAAAGCGTTGCAAAACAATTACATAAACTGTTGCGAAAACAGTTGCAGAAGAGTTGCGAATCAGAGATACTGTAACAGATATAGGTGTGACAGAAAGCATTACAAAATCGTCTATCCTGTACAGCCACATAGATCCAGCCTCAGGTACACCTCTTCATCCGGAGGATCCAATCCGTCAAATCTATCGAATCTGGACCATAAGATCTGTCCGTCCACAGTCCAGCTTCAGGTTCACCACAGTTCGGTTCAGACCGAACCAGTTCAGTAACAGTTCAACAAGAACCAGACCGATTTGGTCCAACCAGTTGATTGGACTCGCCACATCAGCATCACAGTCAACTCGCCACGTCAGCGTAAAATGCCACATCATCCATCCACGTCAGCACTGTTCACAACTTGTTTTCTATATCAGCAACTTAGGTCGGTCAGCAAGTGCCACGTCAGTATTCTAGTCCACTCATAAATGCCACATCAGTTCTTATCTGCCATGTCAGCAAACTGTGCACGGTCAACACTGCCACGTATGCAACAGCATGCGCGTTTCGTTCAAATCTTCTTTCGCCATTAACTTCTTCATTTTAAGTCCGAATTGAGTGATTTTT
>NW_020646057.1:0-754 GCF_003573695.1 Papaver somniferum | reverse complement strand
CCAGCCCATGACGGAAGATTCTAGAAGTTTCCCGAAGGCTTGTTTCCCAAGTTGCTTGCACATGAAGTTTACATCAAAATTAGGGTTACATAAACTCTATAAATACATGTATCCTAAACCCAAGAATAGAGGGAATATTAGGTTAGATAACCCGGAGAAAAACACCCTTGTATCAAATACATCAATAAAATACCTCTCCGTTCTTCCGTGGATGCAGGCAACACATTCTGAACCACGTAAATTCTTGTCTTCTTATTTATTTTTGATCGTTTTTGTAACCCTAATCATCATCAAATCATCGTGTTTAGTGCCTAGAATTTATTTTGGGTACAAACATTGGCGCCGACAAAGGGGATTCGAGTAAAACGATCGTGTTTACCAGTGAGAGAACCCTCAGAAAAATCATGAACGAGATTCCAACAAAAATCAGCAAGAAAAAATAAAAGAATAGGGTTCTTACGTAATTGTTGCGAAGGTTGAAGAAAACGTTGCAAACATTTACAGAAACCGTTGCGAAGGCAGTAGTAGAAGCTTTGCAGCACAGTAACAGATATAAATGTTGCAGAAATCATTACAAAAGCACTTATCCTGTACAACCCTATAAGTCCAGCTTCCTGTTCAGCTTTAGATCCAGCGAATCATGTCCGTCATATATAGAAGATCTTGACCGTAAGATCTGTCCTGCCAAGGATCCAGCTCCCGGTTCACAAATAGGTTCAGTGTCAGACTGGTTCGGTTCAGAGCGAACCAGTTC
>NW_020646056.1:0-606 GCF_003573695.1 Papaver somniferum | reverse complement strand
AAATATATATAGTCTGACTGTAAAATAGTTTTCACTCATTTGATTTAGTGCCAATGTTTTTGAGATTAAGTGTGATTGCACTAGAAATGAGTATGGTAGCTCAGTATGTTTCTTTGCTATGTGATTGACTATATATAAGTATTTTTTGTAGTGGGGGTTTATTATATTACCTCCGTACTGGGGGTTTTATATTCAGATTTACCAATCCTAGTATGGAAAATTGGTAAAATTTTGAGAAGGATATGAGGTGTTTCAAACACACCTTACACCTACAAATACACTATCTAAATGGTTACCGTAATCCTTTAAGGATATTGCGAAGCTGATTGGACATCCTTTCACTTTAATCCTTTAAAGGATGGACTGATTCGTTCCTCTATAATGGATAAAGGAAAACACATATTAATCCAATGTGATAGTACCACGGCTATTGCAAGAATTGAGAACGTAATAACAACTACAAGAGTTGATGTTATGAGAATGGATTATATAGTGTCTGGAAAGAGCTTTCACTAGTCCTTTGACGAAAGGATTGATAAGAAGATGTGAATACATCTTAGGGATGAGTTTGATGCCCATTGAGATTGAGTCATCTATGATGGATAC
>NW_020646055.1:0-363 GCF_003573695.1 Papaver somniferum | reverse complement strand
CCCAGAACACTTTTTAAAGGATTACGTGGTACGATTGAGTCCAATAAGCCCTTGTGGAATAAATACTCAGCCGCCTGGGAACCATCAGGTACTGTCTTATTCAATATTTGGTCAATTACTCTTTTACCCGCAAATGCAATGTAGGCATTAGGCTCGGCAAAAATGATATCTCCCAACATACCAAAACTTGCAGTCACCCCACCGGTTGTAGGAGATGTAAGGATTCATACATATAATAAATTTTTATTTGATTGATAATTATATGAAGCGGAAGATATTTTAGCCATTTGCATCAAGCTCAAACTTCCTTCTTGCATGCGCGCTCCTCCCGAAGCACAAACTATAATAAGAGGTAGAGCTTTA
>NW_020646054.1:0-649 GCF_003573695.1 Papaver somniferum | reverse complement strand
TCTCTTTATCTTGCCTAACTTGTCCAAACTTTGTTTTGTATTTTAGGTAAAATTTAATTCACTTGCATTAATCTTGGTCAGCTTTCTTCATTCATTTTCACGGTTTTCAAATCTCCATAAAAATATTAAAGATACAAGTATTTCAAATTCCGAAAATTAAAATAATTGATATTTAAGAATATGTCGTTAGTATCTTCATATAATTTTCCGTGTTCACTACTCTATCAGGAATATTAAAGATCACTAAAGTAGTTGAAATTCCGAAAGTTAAAATAATTAATGTTTAAAAATAAGCCATTAATATCGAGTTTTCTAAAATTAAAATAATACTCGCTGAGCTAGTTACCTGTTTTTTGCCTAGACAAGATATGTCGTATTTACAAGGTTTCGAGCCTCCAATGGCGTAATATTGCAGAAGTTAACATGGAAGGTAGAGTTAGTTTGCCCCCCTTATGACACAATCTCATCCCCCATTCGCTTTGTCTCAGTTGGTTATAGGTTATCCATGAGACTCGCTGGTAGGCTAGCACAACAACCTGTTCAATTAATGTAGTAGTATGTTATTGGAGCTTAGCTTGTTAGGCTCCAACTAGTTAATGTAATATTTTTTATCTAATAGTAAAAAATCTTTTTCTTTTTCCCATGACCT
>NW_020646053.1:0-4603 GCF_003573695.1 Papaver somniferum | reverse complement strand
TGGCTTTCTGTTTTCTGTAGTAACTGTAGTAAAAGTGATAATCAGGGCCAAGCGCCGGTTGAGTTTAATCATCTCAATTTTAGTATTTGATCACTCATTTGGCAATCTAAGTATGTAATAGCGTATCAACATCTTCTTCCATCTTTACAACTGTAGTAATCATTTGAAAGTCTGCTTGGGAACTGATCAACAGAGAAATGTGGTAGTTTCTGAATGACTGCTAAGAAACTGAAAGAATTACTTTGCCAGCCTACTTGCACCAGCACCACTCACTCTCCGTACTTGAGTCTCTTTAACAGTTTTGTACGTTCCATTCAATGAGAACCGCAGCATGCATATATTAACGATATTCTGCAGTCTCAGACACTATTTGAACCAAGCTATAGCGCCAAACACGTTTAGCCAGAGATTCACTTATTTTTGTTTGCTAATTTAGTTTCTTTTTGCGAAGATGGTTGTTGGACTCTCTGTCTGTCTGCTATGTTTCTGCACAGGCATGTTTGTCTGTCGTGTGTATTTGTGGTTTAGTCTTTAACACCTGATGGATTTTTTGCACTCATTCCTTTATATGTACTTCTGTTGTATGCATATCTTTGCATTTTTGTGGTTGAACTCTATCTCAATTTGCTTATTACATCTAGATGCTTATATATAACATTGCAGTGGAATGGAGTTATAAGTATCTATCTCATTTACAGCGAAATCAAGTAAGATCTTTGGTGACCTCCCATCGTGCAATCAATTATGTAGTTTGATTTGGCCACTCAAATATTGCCAGCATTTACAGGATAACATGTATATGGAGGTATTAGAAAATCCAATGGCTTTTGGTTGATGGGAGTTTGATTTGGCCACTAAGCGATGGGCTGGCGCCTGGAAAAAAAAGGCGCTCAGGCGCCAAATTATAATGTTGTTTGGTTTTTTTCTAAATAAAAGACGCTCGCCTGGAGCGCCTTAGGCGCTAAAGGCGAGGCTTGGTGCCTCGCCTCGCCTAGCGCCTTTTACAACATAGATCTCAAATAACCAGAAGACAATAATAGTATTAGCCTAATTTCCCCAAGTATAGAATGAAGGACCAGTAAGAGGAAAATCCAATGGCATTTTGGAGCACTCTATTATTTGGATTGCATCCATTTTAAAGGTTCCCACTGTTTAAGTTATTGTGTTTAAGGGAACAAAAATTTAATGGAGAAGAAACCAAAATAGAAGAGAAGGAAAATAAGTGAGTGTTTTATCCATTATCTTATTTCTCTTTAAGTACACATGACAAAGAAGAGATGTAGGAAGTAGTGTTGCTGCATGTGTTGGTGGTAATAGAGAAAGTATTACATGTGTCAAGCATGAAGATAAAAGTACATGCACAATGCCACCTCAAGTGGTCAACCACTCATATTAATACAACACTCCCCCTTGATGACTACCATTATAAACTCATTTCTTTATCAAAACCTTGCCAGAAAATGCTCGTCGATGAAAAACTGGTCGAAGGAGAAAGACACCTGAGCGTATGAAATGGTGTCGCTTGTCAGGACTGTTCTCCTTTGTAGAACCGTGTCAGGTAAAGTACTTCGCACAAAAACCTGAACACTTGTAAGGAGAAGAATAACCTCAACTGAAGTTGTATCTCTAGTGTTTTTGTTGTCTCATTAAAAACCTTGCCGAATAACAAAACCTTGTGGGAAAAAGTTACCTCGGTGAAGGAAAAGAGTACAACACACTTTGATGTCATTAGTGCATCGCTAGATGCTCCCCCTGATGTCGACATCTCTCCATGATTTGCATTTATGGTATTATTGTTGTCTCATTAAAAACCTTTTCGAGTAACAAAACCCAGTGGGAAAAAGTAACCTAAGTGAAGGAAAAGAGTTCAACATACCGTTTGATGCCCCCCTTGATGCATTACAATTTCATTACTCTAATACAGTCATGTGAGTGGACAATTCCTTTAGTCCTATGGAGTTATCGAAGTTCGGACAATCTCTTTAGTCCTATACTTCTCACATGTTTTTCAAATGTGGACTTAGGTAATTACTTAGTAAATAAGTCCGCGACATTTTTATCAGATTTTACTTTACTGACTTGAATGTTTAGAAGACATTGTTGTTGCTGATTGTAAAATAACTTCGGTGATATATGTTTCGTATTATCACCCTTAATATACCCTTGCTTCATCTGTTCGATGCAAGCTTCCTTATCTTCATAAATGAAAGTTGCCTCTTCGGTGGTAGAACACAAACCACATGTCCCTCGAATATGTGAAATGATAGACCTTAACCATATACACTCACGAACCGCCTCATGTAGGGAAATGATCTCAGAGTGGTTCGTGGAGGTAGGCACAAGGGTTTCCTTGGTCGATCTCCAGGATATAGTCGTATTTCCGATAGTGAACACGTATCCAGTTTGTGATCGACCTTTGTGTGGGTCTGAGAGGTACCCAACATCAGAAAAACCAACCAAAACATTGTTTTGGGTTATGGTGTAAGAAGTCGCAATTACATTAGCATCTCTTCTTTCGTCTTCGTAGGGATAAAACAAACCCAAGTCAATGGTTCCCTTTAGGTATCTAAAGATATTATTTATACCATTCCAATGACGCTGCGTTGACGCTGAGCTATATCTAGCTAACAAATTCACCGAGAATGAGATATCTGGTCGAGTACGTTGTGCTAAGTACAATAATGCACCTATTGCACTTAGATAGGGATATTCAACTCCCAATACATCTTCGCCGTCTTCCTTTGAGCGAAATGGATCTTTATGTACATCTAAAGTTCGACCAACCGTTGGAGTGATAGCAGAGTGCACTTTGTCCATATTAAATTGCCTTAGTATCTTATGGACATATGCAGACTGGTGGATTAATATTCCAAAAGCTCGATGTTCTAGTTCAAGTCCTAGACACATTCGAGTTTTCCCAAGATCTTTCATCTCAAATTCGGATTTAAAATAGCTTGGGTTTCTCTTAGTTCATCAAGAGTACCTATTATATTCATGTCGTCGACATAGACAGCTATAATAGCGAATTCAGAACTTTTTTTCTTTATAAACACGCAGGGGCACAATTCATTATTTGTATATCCTTTCCCAATCAAATAATCACTTAGACGGGTATACCACATCCGCCCGGATTGCTTTAATCCGTAAAGTGAGCGTTTCAACTGAGTTGAAAACGCACTCCATGGTCTAGAGTTGCTTGATTTGTGTAATGAAAGTACATCTGGAACTTTCATGAATATCTCTGTATCAAGATCCCCATAGAGATATGCGGTAACCACATCCATAAGTTGCATTTCAAGTCCTTCTGAAACTACTAAGCTGACTAAGTAACGGAAAGTTATGACGTTCATTACAGGAGAGTCCGTTTTCTTCGTAATAAATCTTAGGGCGTTGTGAGAAACCTTGCGTCACAAGGCGATCCTTATATCTCAATACTTCGTTATTATCATTACGGTTTCTAACAAATACCCATTTATGTCCTACAGGATTTACACCCGGTGGGGTTATCACTACCGCACCAAATACCTGTCTTTTTGCCAGTGAATCTAGCTCGGCACGGATTGCATCTCTCCATTGAGGCCAATCTTCTCTCTTTTGGCATTCTGCAATAGAGTGTGGTTCGATATCAATGTGCTTTATAATCTCTCGAGCAACAGTATATGCGAATAAATCATCAATATGCGTGGAAAATATTTCCATCAACACGTATGCACTTTCACAATCATTTTCTTAGTTCTCTGGAATTAATTTAAACTTCAGGGCGTCCCCCAGTAATGATTCATGGACATAAATGTAATCAGAGACAATATCATGAGATGAATTATCTGTATTGATGATATATGGATAGGTTTGTGCCTTACTCGCCCTTTTCTTCCTTGGATGAGTATCGGTCGAACCAAGTGGTCTCCCCTCTTCCTTTTGGGGGCCACGGCCTCAGCTACACTTCCACCAAATGCAGCCTTGGTACATATATCTATGGTACCTTTTCCCTTCTAGGGAATTTCCAACCTTGCAGGCACGTTTGCACCTGGTATACGTGATTTCATCACTTTAGCGATATCAGTAAATGCATCAGGTATTGAATTTGCTACATTTTGAAGATCAATAATTCTTTTCACTTCAACTTCGCATTGTGGAGTGCGGGGATCAATATGAGACAACGTGGGAACACATCACGACAATTCCTTTCGTTTTCTTTGGAAGTCCTTTTCCATACCTCCCCCTAACGACGGGACGGTTTTCTAATCAAAGTGACAATCCGCAAATCTAGCGGTATGGAGATCTCCTGTCAAAGGTTCTAAGTAGCGAATAATTGTTCGGGATTCTTGTCCAACATAAATACCTACTCGTATTTGTGGACCCATCTTAGTACATTGTGGGGGCGTAATAGGCACGAATACGACACAACCAAATATGCATAAATGTGAAATGTCACGCTCATATCTAGTTACCAACTGGCACACAGAAAATGGTTGGATAACAGTGGGTCTAAAGAGAATAAGTAATGTTGCATGAAATATGGCGTACCCCCAGGCAGTAATAGGCAGGTTGGAACGTATAACCAATGCCCTAGCTATCATCTGTAACCTTTTGATGATAGCTT
>NW_020646052.1:0-534 GCF_003573695.1 Papaver somniferum | reverse complement strand
GAACCAATTGATAAACCGGACTTATATTCCCGAAGAACAACCTAGTATTATCAATCACCTCACAATAATCTTAATCAACGCAGCGAAAAAAGATATTGTGGAATCACAAACGATGAGACGAAGTGTTTGTGATTACTTTTATATCTTTCCTATCGGAGATATCAATCTCAATCAAATTATTATAATTGTACTCGTACGATAGAAACAACAAGATCAGATCACACAACTACAAGAAAGTAGTATTGGTATGGCTTCACAATCCCAGTGAAGTATTTAAGTCGTTAACCTGGTTTAGAAGAAGAAACCAAAGGTTAAAGAAGAATCGACTCTAGCTTAGAACAACTAGTATCACACAGAAGGTGTGGGGATTAGGTTTCCAGTTGCTAGAGTTCTCCCTTATGTAGTCTTTCAAATCAGGGTTTGCAATCAATATTAGCTTGGTAACAAAGCATTCAATATTCACCGTTAGATGAAAACCTGATTAGATTCAAGCTAATATCTTTCAACCGTTAGATCGAAAACTAGCTTGTTACA